>NC_138174.1:56373915-56667533 GCF_964165515.1 Mesoplodon bidens
ACTAACTCCCTCGCTCTTCAAGTTATTTATTGAAATTTGAAGGATTTATACACTCTGTGAAATACATCATGTTCTGTGTCCATTAATCAGTCGGGGGGTTGCAAAAAGTACTTTGACAGTGCCAGGTTCTTTTGGTCTCAGTCCCTTAAAATAGGGCAATTGGAATTGGAGGTGGCTCAAAAATAGTTCCAATTGGTGTTTAAAGATGCAAGCAGTACACTGTTTACACTACCTTGCAGTAGTTATTAAGTTGTAGTAGCATGCTTTTTAACTAGGTAGAAAGAACTACTACCTTTATCATCTTGTTCTTGGTTATTAAGTTTGGGCAGAAAGCAGGAGATCACCACTGAAGTCCACAACCAGTGTTTAGAATGTGACAAGCCCTGGACAGCCCGGCCAGGCTCCATATGTCCTAAGTCTTGTAACTGCATATCCACATACAGATTATAATTTTATATTTGAATTGTACCCGTGCATGCATGATACTTAGTCTTCATTATAAAACATGAGAACAATGCAGTAAATTGAAGCTGATAAGACAAAGGAAGGAATTTTACCCAAAACCTGGATTGAGGTGGTAAGGCTTGCTAATGGTAGATGCACCATGACATAAATGGAAGAGATTCTGTAATACCCTACTTAGGGTTTGGGCTGCAGAATACCAATGTCACTTGCCTGAGGATCTCTTAAGAGAATGTAGGGAGATTCCGAGTGATCCTCTCACTGAATAAACCCGGCAAGGTGAATAGTGGATTCCTTTGCTAATAATATATCTTTTTAGCTATTGAAGCAAAATTTTACTTTTATAAGGTTTGTGTGTCCAAGAAACTCATTCTCTCCAAGCCTGCAGGCAGAGATTTGTGTGTCTATTTTAAGAAGTTATAAACCTTGTCACATTTATATTGTAGACTCCAAAGCGTTATATTACATATATTTCTTTCTCCAGAGCCTGAGCTTTCAACCATTATACTTTACTGCTACAAGCACCTCAAATTAAATATGTCACAGTTACATTACTTAAACAGTCACAAAACATGTTTCTTCCAATGCATTTCTTACAAGTTTAAATGATGCCACTTTTTACCAAAGCCATTAGTAAACTGAATGCATTTCAGTGTTGATCATTTCCTCTGTCTCTTCACCGCATTAATTAAGGACTGTATCCCATTAATTATACCTCATAATAATACTTGAATCTGTTTTTCTTTTTATATTCCACCACTACTACTAATTTAATCACATCCTACTTTGACTGGGGACTTATATAAATAATTCCCCCATCTATAGCGTTGCCCTCTAAAATTCATCCTTGGCCCTGTGATCATAAAGTCTTTCTAGATCATTACTATGATCAAGTTACTTTCCCTTATAGTGGTTTCTCACAGCTGAAATGATAATAGACAAATACTTTAATTAGTACACAAGATCTTTTATGGATTCTTCTTTACTTTTCAAAATTATGTCCAATGACTATCCATATCATGCTCCATCCTAGGTCGTACCAACTATTTACAATTGCCAGCATTAATCACACTATTTTATTCTTTTATGACTTTGCTATTATTTCCTCAACCTGGATTGTTTCCCTGCTTAGTAACATATACTTATCTTTCAAAACATTCTACACTTTCTGCCTACACTGACTTCCAGTGATCATTCTTTTTGATTAAACACTGCAATCTCAGGAACAAACATAATGACTTTTTTAGTAGCAACTCAATAAATATTTATGGAGTAAATAAACAAATAGAAGGATGGATGATGAAACTTATCCATGTTCAACTCAGGCACCATATATAGCCCTATGTTGGGGGCACCTGCTAAGTTGGCTCCAATAAGACCCCCACCTTCTGGTGTTCCTGAATAGAATATGGAAGGAATTATTATGTCACCTCTAATATTGTTTCAAAATGACTGGGACATCTGCCTTTGGTGCTGTCTTTTGCTCTCTTTGGGATCACCTGATCCTAGGGAGGCCATTGCCATGTCCTAAAGCAGCCCTATGGACACATAGCTTGTACAGCAAGCCATGCCAATGACTACACAAGCTGAGCCTTTGATGAGAACATAGGTTTGGCTGATGTTATAATGCAACTTTACGAGAGATCTTAAATCAGAGACATGCAGGTAAGCTGCAACTGGATTCCTAATGCACAGAAACTGGAAGATAATAAAATTTGTTGTTTTAAGATGCTACAATTGAGGATCATTCAGTATATAGCAGTCAATAAATAACATGTTATACTTGAGATATATGTGCTAAATATACTTTAGATATTAAAACAAATGGAAAGGGCTTCCCTGGTGGCACAGTGGTCGAGAGTCTGCCTGCCGATGCAGGGGACACGGGTTTGTGCCCCGGTCCGGGAAGATCTCACATGCTGAGGAGCGGCTGGGCCCGTGTGCCATGGCCGCTGAGCCTGTGCGTCCAGAGCCTGTGCTCTGCAACGGGGGAGGACACAACAGTGAGAGGCCCACGTACCGCAAAAAAAAAAAAAAAGGAAAAAACTCATTGAAGAATATTAGTGAACTAATATTTTCTTGTTAATTTTTTAAAACTTAAAATGTTCATGAAGTTAAACCACGTAGACTTGTGATTTTAGTTTTCACATTAAAGAGTTTTAATATTAGAAAAGAATAGGGAAATCTCATATATGAACAACCTAAATATGTGTAGAGTTGTGAAGAAGGAGATGATCCATGTAAAATAATGTTGCTTTTTAAATTTTCTTGATGTTCTCATGGTCTAAGTAGATGATTGTGAACTTGAAGCCTACTATCTAAATTTGGATCTCAAATTTATTTTAGTAAACTGGCTCTATCTTTAAAAAAAATAGAACTGAATTTATATGCCTCGTGGTTCTTCAGACACTATCTGGTTTTCAATAGGTCCTACCATTTATTTAACCACATGCCATTGTTTCTAGAATGAACATTCTGTCACATTATAATAATTCTGAAATGTGATGCGTCTTAAGATTGATGGCATTGTTCTGATGCTGTTGGGCAGCAGCCATTTGGACATGGCTGCACAGATTGGTGAGAATCCCAAGAGGCCTGATGGGACAAATGCAACTCCTCAATGTTTCACTCAACAAAACTGATTAAGGATACTTGAGGAAATAATAGGAGCCTGGTTGTCGTGTGAAAACCTGCTTAAACTTTCTAGAAAGGTCAAAGATGTGATGGCATCAAGATTTGTAGAACTGGTGGCAGTGGCTTGAATGAAAATCTCAGAGACCAGTGTCTCAGAGACCAGTGTCACCATTTTAAGACATGCTCCATTACCAATATTCTTAATATATAGAAGATATCGTGCAAAAAATTGTAGGCATGGGCAACTCCAAGCTGAGAAAAAATGGAAAGACCCTAAGTGGGAAGATGTTTTAGGAGTCGTTATCTACTCTCATTTATTAATATTTTTTTGCATACCTCGGAGATATTGTTGGTTTGGTTATAGACCACCACAATAAAGTGAATATTACAGTAATGCAAGCCACACAACTATTTTGGTTTCCTAATACATGTAAAAGTTATGTTTACTCTATATTAAGTGTGTAATAGCATTATGTCTAAAAAATAATATACATTAGCTTAATTTAAAATGCTTTATTGATAGAAGATTCTAAAAATTATCTGAAGCCTTCAGTGAATTGTAGCCTTTTATTGGTGGAGGGTCTTGCCTTGATGCTGATGGCTGCTGACTGATCAGGACAATGGCTGCTGAAGGTTGGGTGGTTGTAGCGAATTCTTAAAATAAGACAACAGTGAAGTTTGCTGCATCGACTGACTCTTCCTTTCATGAAAGATTTCTGTGTAGCATGCCATACTGTTGGTTGGCATTTTACCCGTAGTAGAACTTCTTTCAAAACTGAAGTCAATCTGCTCAAGTCCTGCTGCTGCTTTAACAACTAAGTTTATGTCATATTCTAAATCTTTTGTGGTTATTTAACAATCTTCACAGCACCTTAACCAGCAATAGAAACCACTCAAGAAACCACTTTTATTGGTCATGCATAAGAAGCAACTCCTCATCTGTGAAAGTTTTATCATGGGATTTGCAGTAATTCAGTCACATCTTCAGGCTCCACTTCTAATTCTAGTTCTCTTGCTATTTTCACCACAACTGCAGTTACTTGCTTCACTGAAGTCTTATACCCTTCAAAGTCACCTATGAGGACTGGAATAAATTTCTTCCAATCTCCTGTGAATGTTGATATTTTGACATCTTCCCATGAACGAGGAATATTCTTAGTGGCACGTAGAGTGGCGAATCCTTTCCAGAAGGTTTTCAATTGACTGTCCAGATCCATCAGAGCAATCACTATCTATAGCAGCTATAGCTTTACAAAATGTATTTCCTAAATAATGACTTGAAATTACTCTTTGATCTAGGGGCTACAGAATGGATGCTATGTTAGCAGGCATGAAAACATTAATCTTGTTGTACATTTCTGTCAAAGCTCTTGGGTGGTCAGGTGCGTTGTCAATGAGTGTTATTATGAAAGGAATATCTTTTTCCTGAGAATTAGGTCTCAACAATGGGCTTAAAATATTCAGTAATTGTTTTACAAATTCTTTGTACTGTCATCAAGGTTTTGTTGTTCCATTTATAGAGCAAGGGCAGAGTAGAGTTAGCATATTTCTTAATGGATTTTCTAAATGGTAAATAAGCACTGGCTTCAACTTCAAGTCACCAGCTGCATTAGCCCCTAAAAAGAGAGCCATCCTGTCCTTTGAAGCTTTGAAGCCAGGCATTGTCTTCTCCTCTCTAATTATGAAAGTCCTAGATGGCACCTTCTTCCAATAAAAGGCTGTTTTGTCTACACTGAAAATCTGTTGTTTAATGTAGGCACCTTCATTAATGATCTTACCTAGATCTTCTGGATTACTTGCTGCAGCTTCTACTTCAGCATTTTCTGCTTTACTTTGTACTTTTATGTTATGGAGATTGTTTCTTTCCTTAAACCTCATAACCCATCCTCTGCTAGCTTCAAACTCTTCTTCTGTAGCTCCCTCACTTCTCTCAAACTTCACAGAATTGAAGAGAGTTAGGCCTTTGCTCTGAATTAGGCTTTGGATTAAGGGAGTGTAGTGGCTGGTTTGAACTTCTATCCAGACCGCCAAAACTTTCTCCATATCAGCAATAAAGCTGTCTTGCTTTCTTATCATTTGTGTGTTCACTGAAGTAACACTTCTAATTTCCTTCAAAACTTTTATTTTGCATTCACAACTTGGTTAATTTTTTTGTGCAAGAGGCCTAGCTTTTGGCCTACCTTGGCTTTTGACACGCTTTCCTCACTAAGCTTAATTATTTCTAGCTTTTGGTTTAAAGTGAGAGACATGAGCTCTTCCTTTCATTTGAACAATTAGAAGCCATTGTAGGATTATTAATTGGCCTAATTTCTATATTGTTATGTGTCTCAGGAAATAGGGAGGCCTGAGGAGGGAAAGACAGGCCATGACCAGTTGATGGAGCAGTCTGAACATGCACAACATGTGTCTATTAAGTTCATCATTTTTTATGGGTACAGTTAGTGTCCCCAAAACAATTGCAATAGTAACATCAAAGATCACTGATCACAGATCACCATAACAAATATAACAATAATGATAAAGTGATATAATATTGTGAGAATGAACCAAATGTGACACAGAGACATGAAGTGAGCAAACACTCTTAGAAAACTGGTGCCAATAGAATTGATCAAGTCAGGGTTGCCACAAAACTTTAATTTGTAGAAAATGCCATATCTGTGAAGCACAATAAAAAGAAGTGCAATAAAACAAGGTATGCCTATATATGAACAATGTTTTTAATAAAGATCTGTTTAAATTTGGCTTGAGTTTTTTTTTTAATGAGTGTAATGTAAGTACAGCCGGCCTTCTGTATCCGTGGGGGATTGGGTACAGGAAATTGGAACTGAAATCTGTGGATGCTCAGGTCCCTTAGAGTTGGCCCTTGGCATCCTCAAGTTTTGCATCCATGGATATGGAGGGCCAGCTGTATATGTATTGAAAAAAAATCTGAGTACAAGTGTACTTGCACAGTTCATATCCATGTTGTTCAAGGATCAACTGTATTCTAGAATCAGTGGTCCCCAACCTTTTTGGCACCAGGGACCGGTTTCGTGGAAGACAATTTTTCCACAGACGGGGTGTGGGGGGATGGCTCAGGCGGTAATGCGAGGGATGGGGAGTGATGTGGAGCGGCAGATGAAGTTTTGCTGGCTCTCCCACTGCTCACCTCCTGCTGTGCGGCCCGGTTCCGAACAGGACATGGACCGGGCTGGGGAAGCCTGTTCTAAATGGTATAAGTATTTTATTACAGTTTAATTAGCAGCATGTCTTTTCCATACAAAGAATTTGTAAAAAAACAATTACTGAATATTTTAAACCCACTGTTGAGACCTACTTCCATAGTGTAACATCAAATAATGATGTGTTTTATAGCAAGAGAGACATATATGATGTATAGTTTATAAATTGATACTTCACAGATTGATATTTTCTTGCATGTCTTTTGAAGGTTTTGTGTTTGGTCTAAAATGTATATATATTAACAAAACAAATTAACAGATCATCTAAGAGCCATATATGCAGTTAAAAATTACTTAGCAAAATTATGTATATATCTTTAACAATGGTGTAAAACCAAAATAAATATTAAAAATCTCCTTGTAAGATTTATCTTCTGAATCTTCCTACAGCATTTGTGGTAAATGAGCAGCCTCTCATGCAGAGGAGAGAGACTAAATTTAAAGGTTCTATTCTTTCATGTTTCAGTAGCACCTAAGGAGCTAATTTAAGTCTGTTTAATGTAGGTAGCATGGATGGGGTCTCCCTGACTGGCAAAGAAAACATTTTGAATATTCCTGAGAGTTCAGCCAATGGAAAATAATACACTTCATGTTTACTCAAGAACAAACCACTCTGTTAATAGCCTAAGAAGAGTGAATTTAAACTAGGATACAAATAAATGCTTGCTGAATAAAATGAAATTAAGAAAAAAATAAAATGAGATACCATAGCTGCAATGAGTTTGGTAGATGGAGGAAATTGAACACCAGTGTTTGGCATTTGGGTTTGAACAAGAAGCTGTGGTTGTATTTCAGGGTTGTGGTCTTTTTTGAACTTCTGACTTATAAAATTCCCAGAAGACACATGATGTTAGTGTCTTACAAGGAAACACAAATAATTTAGAACTTACTGTTTTGGAACAGTATGGAGGTTCCTTAAAAAATGAAATATAGAATTACTATATGACACAGCAATCCCACTACTGGGCATATACCCAAAGAAAACCATAATTCAAAAAGACACATGTTGGGGCTTCCCTGGTGGCGCAGTGGTTGAGAGTCCGCCTGCCGATGCAGGGGACACGGGTTCGTGCCCTGGTCCAGGAAGTTCCCACGTGCCGTGGAGTGGCTGGGCCCATGAGCCATGGCCGCTGAGCCTGCGCTTCCGGAGCCTGTGCTCCGCAACGGAAGAGGCCACAACAGTGAGAGGCCCGTGTACCGCAAAAAAAAAAAAAAAAAAGACACATGCACCCCAGTGTTCATTGCAGCACTATTTACAATAGCCAGGACATGGAAGCAACCTAAATGCCCATCGACAGACGAATGGATAAAGAAGATGTGGTACATATATACAGTGGAATATTACTTAGCCATAAAAAGGAATGAAACTGGGTCACTTGTAGAGACGTGGATGGACCTAGAATACAGAGTGAAGTAAGTCAGAAAGAGAAAAACAAATATCATATATTAACGCATATATGTGGAATCTAGAAAAATGATACAGATGAACCGGTTTGCAAGGCAGAAATAGAGACACAGGTGTAGAGAACAAACGTATGGACACCAAGGGAGAAAAGTGGGGGGGCGGGGGTGGGATGAATTGGGAGATTAGGATTGACATGTATACACTGATATGTATAAAATAGATAACTAATAAGAACCTGCTGTATAAAATAAATTTAAAAATATAAAAAGAACTTGTTTTGAAGTTCATTTTCTGAGGTTTCCCACATTGGGAAAGATAAAAGAAGTTATTTTAAATTACTTTTGTGTGTTCATGCTCCCCAGTACATCTGTTTTGCTATAAAAATCCTAAGTTCTGCTGGAAACTATTGAAAAATGTAAAATATAGTTTTGGAATTTGCTTGGGAAAAATATAGAACCCAGCACTAATAAACAGATAAAATATTACCATGGCTTTCTTTAGAACAGCAGGGATTTTTGTAACCATTATAGCTTCTGCTACTGTTTTGACCTCCAAGGATTGAGGATCCAAATACTGTTAGTGAACTCTGTCAGTTCTGGAGAGAACTTTGGAAAAAGAAAAGAGGTTCACAACCATGGGAGGCAGGTAGAAGGAGGGGGTGGAGGGTGGCAGTGGGGAGGGTTGGATGTGATTTGCTGCCTTTTATGGAGGCTTGACTACTAACTCCAGAGGTTAGCTGATATTCTAGGCTGTCATTAATGACTGGACAGAAAAAAATAAGAAAGCAGAATTGTGTAAAGCACTGTGGCTGGTTTGGATATAAATATAACAATGAAATGCTCACCTACCATCGGTTGAAATTTAAAAATAGAATATTTACTATTAATTGATTTTTAAACCTTGTTATATTTATCATAGTAATAGATGAACTCAGTATCATATCAGAAGCATAGAACCCCCTTACATTGAACCACTTATGTTGTCTCCTGTTTCTTTCTTCTCCATCCTTAATCCCTCTCCTACATGTTATTTTTTCAAAGTTTTTATTTCTATATTTTTTTGATATTTAGCTTTATTACTCTAGACATTATGCATATGGTTCTACTCTTGGATTAACAAATACAGATAACTTTTGATTACCCAATATGAAATGTGCAAATTTAGCTGGATTGTACCATCTTCTCTTCCATGTCTCCTTTCCCAATATCTGATATTTATATTGTTTTGAGGTCTTTCATTGACTGGTTCTCCAACTTGACTCAATATACTTAAATCTCAATTAAGTTTTCCATCTTTTTAGTCTCCAATATGTAAGATGATGATATTAATGTCCCTATTTTTTTCAGTTTTTCTCCCCATTCCATTCCTCCTTTCAGCTCTATCTTTAACAATTACTGACATTTAGCTATAATTATTAATAGTTATATTCTACAATACAACAAAATCTTCCGTACTTTGTTTATAGTTTTAATTTAAAAGTTAAAAAAGTAAACTGTCTTTGTGTTATTATTACCATATAAATATGTTTTTTAATACTGAGCTAAGTTTTGTGTCATATTATTAATTTCCTTCTCTGTAAGTCTAACATAGGATCTCTTGGTTTATACTGAGCACTAAAGTTTAATTATTTCCCTTACAGCCATTCACTCACCTTATTTTATTTTATTTTTTTAAATACTGACATATTTTCATTCACTTCATAGCTTGATCATACCTTTCTTGTTCTTTTTCTTTTTTCCTGCATTTTCTGATGTCATTTGTTCTGTTATATCCTGCATCCTCCTTTTCCCATACTTTCATCCATACTTTCTTTCCTATCAAGTCTCTTTCCTTCCTGGAAAAATGCTTCCCTCAATCCTTTCTGCAAAGGCTGGATGTCCATCTGTTACTCCTCTGGATTCAATAACAGTTTTCCAGTTTTCTTAGGTCTCCTACCTTCTCTTCCCCACTTTCCTGATATGTAAAGAAATTTCTTAAGAGAATTCTATAGGGGGTAAACATTCTGACACATGCCTGTCTGAGCAGTCTTTATTCTGCAGGCACACAGCAACATTTACTGCAGTCTACTTTGTTCTAAGTCATTTTTCTCAAAACATCCAAGGAGGTGTTCAATTGTCTCTTGCATCTATGATTGCTGACATCAAGTCCAATGTCAGTCTAATTCTTATTCTTTTGTACTTTTTTCAATTTCTAGAAGCATTCAAGTAGTTATATCTCTAGGTAGGTCATTTTTCATCAGTTTTTGTCACTGAACAATTTTAAGAAGATTCCTTTTTTTTTGCATTCTAGAAAATTACCAACATTGTTTCTTTCATTATTTTCTATGTTCCACATTTTTACCTCTCTTTTGGACTTGTGTTACATAAATCCTAGAGCTCTTCAGTTATTTTTTACATGTCTTTTCCCTCATTTTTTCTCTTTTTATCATTTTGTTCCATAATCTTAGAGATTTCTTGATTTTCATTGTACAAAATTTCATTTTGTTGTTATTATATTTAAACATACTTAATGCTTTAACATTTAAGAGTTCAGTCTTGATCCCTGATTATTCTGTTTCTGTAACATTTTTCTTTGCTTACTAGCTAAAGTTTCTTCACAAATTTCTCTAGGTATATCAATTATAGAGATTTATTTTAATCTTGTGTTTTTTAGTTAAACATATTACAATTAGCTTGTTATCCTCCTGGTCCTTTTTTTTTTTTTTCTGTTTTTCATTTTGGTTACTTTTTCCCCATGTTGCTGGCTCCCTGTAAATTCTTGGTGGTCCTTGATTTACTTAGGACACATAATAGGTAGTGCCTGAGACACATAATGTCTGCAGCTTGGATGGGTTTCATCTGATAATAGGGAGGACTGTTTTATCAGTGGGAAATTTGACTACAGGCTTTTTGGGAACAAGAGAGAGAGACAGAGTAGAGGAGTTGGTATTAGATAATGTTGGAAATAGGAAGGGCCAGGTTATGTAAAGTTTTGTAAACAACTTAGCAATTTAGTTTATAAATGGAAAGTAAGTGTAGGGTATCAAGCAGCAAGTAATTAGACATGATATATGTATATATGAATATATATATATATATATATATATATATATATATATATATATATCTGCTTTCCAGAGAATTGATTTTATAGAGGCAAATGTAGAAGCTGGGAAGCCAATCGAGGATGCTACTGAAATAGTTTAGAAGAAAAAAATAGCTGGAAATAAGTTGATAGAGGTCAAAATAGGGAGAAATGTTGTTAAGTTAGAATTGAGAAGAACTGATGATTATTGGATGTGGGTAGTAATAAAAGATGACTCCTAGCTTTTTGGCTTGAACAACTTGGTGCATATGATTTTCTTATATGAGGGAGAGTAGGAGTTGGGAGCAAGTTTGGGGATTTTATTGGTGGGAAATCAAGAGTTCTGTTTTTCACATGTGGGTGATGAAATCTGTACCTCAGGAGAGAACTGGGGCAATTCAGTTTGTTTTCAGTCTAGATGACAAGGAATAGAGACAGTGTTAAACTATCCCTGATTGCTAAGTTTCATATCAACACATACACAGATGTAGACCCACAAGAGATACAGACGCACAGAAACATAAAAACATGCAAGTACTCTTCTTTATCTTTTATTCATGGTCACATACCAGATAATCTTGAATTGATTACAAAAAGAAAATTAGGCGTCTATATTTGCAATTTCAATAGGATTTAATTTGGTTAGTTATTGACTAATTTTAATTTAGAAAGGCACATGAAGAATTTCCTTTTCCATATTTTCGTATGGTCCTCAGATGAATGGGTGGTACGTCCTAAGTGCTTGGCTAGTTACATCCTACAGTGTAAGTTTTCCTTATTTGTAAATTGATTCAAGCATAAAATATTTTTCTTCCTTTTAAAATAAATGTTTCTATTTCTGTATTTCTCTCCCGGATCCCACCACTTTTCTGAATTTACCTAATTACAAAAGAATGGGGCAGCTTGAAACTTTTCTCTGCTAAAGTAAGGGAATCCAGCTCATTCCACCTTTCATGCATGTTGTGTTATATGATCTAGAACTACAAGGCAAATGCCTTTGGCTATTTATTGTTATCTTTTACATTTTAAGATTTTGCTGTTTTTAAAATTTATTTTCATGTAATTACTCATGGAACGATGTTATTGGGAAGTGATGATGGGGATTCAGGAAAAGATTTTAAAGAGTACAAAAAAATGCCAACATCATAAATCTTAATAATGTAAGTCAAGAGAAATTTTAAGATACTAACATATTTCTCTAAAGTATTTAATATATGAATTACATCTCACTTTATCTTCTGTAAAGAATTTCACATTTGTGTTTGTATATATGTGGATATATTATATATATGTAGATATATGTGTGTGTGTGTATATATATAGACAGAGATTAAGTAATCATCATTATTGTCATTATTCATGAATTCTGTATTTGCATCTTACAAAGAATATATTTGTGTTCAGGCATGAGTTACAGTGCTCTTTGCTATGAGTTCAATGTTAATGAGTCAACAATATATACATTAAATAAGGTGTCTTTTCATAGAAATACACATAAAACAAGGTTATTTATTGATCAGTTAACATAAATATGTGTCTAGAGGCTCACAGGAACCTAAATCTGCTTTTTTCTCCTAAAAGCAATGTGTTCTTTAATTCAGCATCCATAGTGATTTTATTGAATGTAAGTACTGCAGAGAATGTGAAACATAAACACACACACACACACACACACACAAGAACCTTGTGTGATTATAAGGGTGTGGTAAACAGAATAAGAATAATGCCTCCCCAAAGAAGTCCACATCTCACTGCCTGGAACCACTGAATGTTAACCTATAAGGCAAAAGGGTCTTTGCTGATGTGATTAAGTGAAGGACCTTGAGATGGAGACATTATCCTGGATTAACTGGGTAAATCCAATGTAATCACAAGGGCCTTAAATTGGAAGAGGGAAGCAGAGAAAAGAGTCAGAGAGAGAATCCGAGAGAGATTATAACTACAAAGAGCAATGTGAGAGACACAAAGTTCCTGGCTTTGGAATTGGAGGAAGGGAGCCATTAGCCAAGGATCGTGGAGAGCTTCTAGAAGCTGGACAAAGCAACAAAACAGATTTCCCCCAAAAGCCTCCAGAAAGGAGTGCAACTTTACCAACACTCTGAAACTAGCTCAGTTGGACCTGTGTGAGATTTCTAACTTACAGAACTGCAAGGTAATCAATTTGTATTGTTTTACACCACTTCATTTGTGATGATTTGTTACAGCAGCAGTTGAAAATGAATGCAGCCTTGTTATATGGCCTGATTGTCCTCAATCTCTATTTCTCTGACTCCACAACTCTGTTATATTTCAACTCTAGATTTTTCTTGTGTTTTCTACCTAATCCTTAAATGGATAACTTAAAAAAAATTTCTGGTAACCTGGTACACTCCAGCATATGAATTCTCTACTACCTGACTTAAAAACAACAAATGCAGCTGTGATCAAGGAGACATCCAGCTGCTTATATGGTTTTAGTTCCCATGATTTCTCTCCTAGGATACTCCTGTCTGTCCCCACTTGAGCAACAATGTGGACTGTACCATATTTGACACCTTGAACTGTATATTTCTTATATTTCTCTACTTCCTTAATTTCTGTAACATTGGACTGTCCTAATTTTCTGAAAATGTCCTCCTAGTTTTCCTGCTGTCTTCCTCTTCTGTCCTCTTGCTTAATAAAACTCCAAGATTTACACTTGTTTCTTGAAGCTCTTATTCATTAGTCCCCTCCTTGAATGACCTAATTTCTCTCTTTTAATTATTGTAGTTATGCTGAAGAATCTCTGTCTTTTTCAGACATGCCTCAAAATCAGTATGATGTCTACACACATTTCCTGGCTGCAAATCACCTGTTACTCTATTTTCGTTATTAGCGCCATCATGTAGCCCGTTGCCAATAAAGCTGATAGTCATTCCTGGTCTCTTCACCTGCATTAATTAAGCAAATCTCACTGCTTGAACTTCCTGAAAAATTCTCAAACATTTACCTTCTACACTTTTACAACCTCTTCAATTATTATGGTTACTATCATTTCTAGCTAAGAAAACTGCTAGAGACTCAGTTTTTCTTTAGTCTTTTTCAAATCTATCTTCCACTATGTTGCTAGAATAGTAAGCCTGGAATTCAACTTTCACATTTACATTACCTGGCTTCCAACTCTTCAGTGGCATGACACTACTGTTTCAATAGAACAAAAGGTTCTCAATGGGACATGCAAAATTTTCTGTGATCTGATCCCTGCCTACCTCCCAGTGCCTTTAATTCATACCCCCCCCCTTTTTTTTTTGCGGTACGCGGGCCTCTCACTGGTGTGGCCTCTCCCGTTGCGGAGCGCAGGCTCCGGACGCGCAGGCTCAGCGGCCATGGCTCACGGGCCCAGCCGCTCCGCGGCATGTGGGATCTTCCCAGACCGGAGCACGAACCCGCCTCCCCTGCATCGACAGGCGGACTCTCAACCACTGCGCCACCAGGGAAGCCCTAATTCATACTCCTTAATTCATACTTTGTATACCTCAGCACTAACTGCTTACATTTCTCTGTACCCTGTGCACTCTATCACCTTATTGATTTTGCTTATGGTGTCCCTTGGCTTGGACTATCTTTTTCCCAATACTGTTAATGGAAAAGGCCAACCCAGTTGCACTATCTTTTTAAATAATGTATTTGTCTCCTTTTTCTAGGACCCTTTCCTTGACCCTTCCCCACTTCCCACGAGGTTCACCTGGGAGCTACCCTGTGTGTTCTCATCTGCTCATAAAAATCATGAGCACGGCAGCTGCCACACCACCATATAAATTTCTGTCACATATGCCTCAGTGATTAAATTATGAGCTTTGTAAAAGTAAGGACCCTAAATGTCTTGTGCTAGCACAACAGGAGCTTAATGCATGAGGGAACAAATACATAACCATTTTGGGGGGACATATTCCATCTGTTTGCAGCAGTGTGTTTGATATGCCCTGTGCATCTGAGTGGAGATTTTTCTTGTCTTTTCTGGCTGCTATATGCTCTACCTCATAATAATCAAACCAATAAAAAAAATGAGGGAATGCATTTAATTAAATAATACATTCCTTTACTGGACATTCATTATAATGACTTTTATGCATGCAAATTCAAAAATAAGTACTTCCTGTACATCATGAAATGGAAATACATGGGGCATGTGATAGAAGCTTTGTGCCTGGATCCCCATTTTTAAAATCATGGGGATTGAGTTATCTGTAGTTCAGCCTTGGTCATCAAGCAATTTCTCAGGAGCATGACTATAAAAAATATTGGCCAAAAGTCTCGGGAAAATAGGTCGTTGTAACTGTAAACATGTGTTTTAGTTTAAAAAATTTTTTCACAATGCAGGAAACTAATTGGATTAATAAAAATATGCTATAAAATTTCCCAGGAAAATGAGAAAGAATTCACATGTGACATAGAGACCAGCAGTACTACCCATATTTAGACATTCCAGTTCATTCCATATCAACAACAAATATTAGTTTATAACTTATAAACATCTCAAAGTCACCCTTTAAAAATTAAAATACATGTGAATAAGCTTTTCATTTGCTGATTTAAAGTTCTCATGATGTTTTTTCTCATTTTATAAATATTGTTTATGTTGTCATTATTAAATCTAGAAAAATGAGGTTATGCCCTCAGATGGGAGAAAATATTTATATGGGAAATGTCTCTAACAGGTATGTTTATTTTCTTGATGAGCATTTGGCATCTGTAGAGAACAGAGGGGATGTTTCTGATCACATTTCAACTGGGAATCATGAAGTTCTGAATTTCATTTTCCATACCAGTATTTCAGGCTTTCTACGCATTTGGACAAGATAAATTCAGACGAATAAGCTTGTTTCATTTTATTTAGTTTAAGCTAATCTAAAAGCTTTTTCTGCATTTTAGTAACATTTAATTTTCAAACATTTGTCACAATCATAAAACCAAAACCCAAGATAAATAATGACAATTTAGGCTATATATATATATTTTTTTTTTGGTAGAGTGTACCTATTGAATTTCCCCTTCGGTATACTCACATATTTTTATGAAAGAAGGGGACTATGAAGATATTTATGAATTAATCAGAGAAGCGAAGTATACTCCAGGCTAATAGTTGTTTATCTTTGTTTGGAGGCCAGTTGTTTGATCCAGATATACATTATTAGTTATGCAAATGCTTTCTCTGGTTCTACTCAACTGAACACTTTTGTAAAAATAGCAAGAACATTGGGCTGGTTCCAGATGTTAAGTTGAAAGATTTAATGTTATGGAATTGAAAAATGTAAGCAAAAAATTATGGTGTTTGTATATAAAGGTTTACACATGTGATGTCAAACTAATCAAGATGTGCCCAAAAGGAGGATAAAAGTTCTAATCCATTTAAAGTTTAGCTGTCTAAAATGAGTCCTATTCTGGCAATCAGGAGCTTTTGTCAGGAGACAGAAGAGCTCTTGGATTTTGGTGGTTTTAAGGTTATTTTTTTGTTTCTTAAGTTGTCTTCTTTTGGTGGTGGTCTTTGATTTTCTTATGTACTATTACCTACCTCTCTTTGCATACCATCTGGTGGGTCTGATAATCGAAGTACACTTCCCTTCATGGTATCTGAACAATAAACACAGTGATGAAAGGACAAAAGTAAAAATATATGTGTAGATATATTTATTCAGTTTCACAGCAACAATAGAATGAGACTCTTGAGAATTTGTCTCTAAAAAGAAATCCTGAAACTATGTGGTTTCTATTCTTTCTGAACCAACTTTCTCTTCTTCCCCATAGATCCTGTAAGTTCCAATATATTCCTCTTTTCTTTGAGTCAGTTAAAGGAAAGCTAAGGCTTTCAAACAAAGAACAAAACTCATACAATAATTGGTTTCAGAACTTGTTTATAGATAGCAGATCTGAAAGGAATTTAATAAGAAATTTGATATATTTGGAATTGATATCTAGGGAATAAGAATCAGAAGGAAATACAATTCATTGCTCATTTGCTGGAACTAGAACCTAGAAACCTTGTTACCTATTGATAAAGGAGCAAATTAAGGTGTTGCTTTTGGTCCTATGAAACAACGTTCTCCTTGAGGGCATGGCTATGTGGAGCCAGGTAGCTCTGTCATAAAAACTCAGGGTGTAAGGAAGAATGGCTTATTCTGAAGGCATTCTATAATTAAAGCAAGACAAAATCTAGACGAATTGCCAAAATCTCACCTCAAAGTAAAAATTAAAAATCCAGGTTTTTCAATGACTTGATGAAGTAAACTCTCTTTTTTTTAATTGAAAGAGTAATATTTCCAGAAATCAATTCTGCTGTGATAAGAACTGAATTAAAATGTAGTGAAATTTTTAGCCTTATCGGGTGTTACTTGACAACTTTGTCATTGATAAAAAAGGATAGATCTTGACCGTGAAATGTGGCTCCACACAGGACTGAGGTCTTAGAATCTTAGCTCATTTTGAAGCACTTTCCACTTCAAATGCTAGCTTAAGAAAGCATCACCCCTTCTTAGTCTAAAGAAGTGGGTCTTCCCTGACCTGAGGCAGCTGTCTGCCCTTGTAATATCAATACATACTTTTCCTCATGTCACACCTCACTTGGTTTCACTGCCCTTCTTTGGAATGCAAATCTAGAATTAGAGAAGTAAATTTAAATTGTCAAATATCAGAGAACATTTGTGAAAACAGATTTTGAGCATGTTTAACCAAGGTATGCAAACATAATTACAGTGCCTTCTAAATTTTTTGATGTGGGTTATATTTTCTCTAAACTCAGCCATATATGCTGCATATTCTTGAAATCTCTGCTTGGATGTATAATAGTCATCTCAAACTTATCATGTCCAAACATGATTTCTTGAACACAGCAGACTATATTTCTCAAAGCTGGAGATACATGTACATATATATATATATATATATATATATATATATATATATATATAAAATCTCATATAAATTCCATGGGGAAAAAAAGATACATGGAATTTAAAGTCAGGAAGATCTGGGTTTAAATGTTGGACCCGCCACCTGTGAATGCTTCTTACCTTCCTTCAGCCACTTTTCCTCTTTTATAAAATTACATCATTACAATCCACTTTATATGATTGCTTTAAGAGCTAAAAGATATAGTGAAGTTAACTAAATTTTATTTTTTACATATAGTGTTTCAACTGTTGTGACAGAAAATTTTGAGATAATTTGTTTATGTCCCTAAAGTTTACATTTCTACAGGTGCTAAACACATATGGGATATTTCTCAACAAAATTTATTGTATTTAATCCTTTCTAATTTACTGGATTATTTTATTTAATATTTGATCCCCTAGACATCATTATGCTTCATATACTAGTGTTATCCCCAGAACCAACTTTTTGTTATGCACATCCTCTATTCTGTATAATAATCCCTTGAAACAGGAAGGTATCTTAATTATTTAACAAGTATGTGAATGTATTTTCCTAAGCTGCCTAATAGCAAAATTCAGTTAAATCATTTTTCTAAGCCTAGAAGGTAACTGATGACAAAAATATAAGCGTGTACAAAGCACAAAGGTTCACCATTTGAAACTCTTCTATGTCTCATACATTTGCAAACTTAAAATCTTATGTCTGCCAAAGGGACAGAAATAAGGTATTTTCTGAACCATAGTAAGAAAGCCTTTACATGGTTTTCTTTCTGAAAACCAATTAGAGGTATAAAAATTGATATCCAGAAAACAAAAAAAAATAATAGCAAGCATATTTAGATTTGCCATGTTCTTTTGCTATAGACTTTAATGCTAATAATATCAAATAGACGTTTGCAGTGGGACACAGCAACTTGCTTTCAAATCTTTTAGTTTGCAATGTATTTGTGCCATCATTGAATTCGTTCACTTTTCCCGTTTGCAGTGCTTGAATCAACTATTATCATGGCTCAAGCACATAAACAGTCATAGTGTTTAGCTGAAGAGGGTAACCTTTCAACTAGTCCATCAAAAGTTTTAGAAGTTAATAGATGGATCCTCAAGAGACAAAAAGAAAAATAGAACAGAGTATAAATTATAAGGGCCAAAACTTGTGTGCACATTCTTATGGGAATTTAATTTCTCTGAGAGCAGATTGGAAATTTCTTTCAAATTACCTTTTCTGTAACAAATATCATTTTTACCAGGGAAAAGAAATGTTTAGTTCTGATGACCATGAAAACAACACACATACTAATTTCAAGTTCAGATAGCAGAGTAAAAGGGTGAGATTCAAGTGTAGAAGTCAAGTCTATTTCTGTGTTTAAGTCATAATAGTACTCAGGAGATGGAGTTCTTTAGACAAACGACACTTTCCTTTATGATACAATAAAGAGACTTGTTTTATTTTAATAAGTTAGACTTTCTATTTAGTATTTCAAAATAACTATTTTTCTGTGCAATTGTTTCCCCAGCTCTGCTTCTTCTCGAGGCTAATGATGTTGTTACAGAACACCATACCCTAGGATCATTTTACTTTTTGCGGTACGTGGGCCTCTCACTGTTGTGGCCTCTCCCGTTGCGGAGCACAGGCTCCGGACGCGCAGGCTCAGCGGCCATGGCTCACGGGCCCAGCCGCTCCGCGGCATGTGGGATCTTCCCGGACCAGGACACGAACCCGTGTCCCCTGCATCGGCAGGCAGACTCTCAACCACTGCACCACCAGGGAAGCCCTATACAGTAACTTTTTAAGACATAAGATTTGGTAGTCATTCTCCCCTCCTGGTGAGTCAGAATATTATAAAGCAGGAAGCTAGGCTAATCAAACTGTCAAAACAAAATGAGACACCAAGACAAGAATGGACAAGAGAGGTGGATCCTTGCTCAATAGCAAGCTAAAACTAGCAGAAGCCTGTTCTTTAACTAAGAAAACAATTGGAAAAAATCTTCCCTAAGGGTAGGATGTAAAACAATGCAGCTCAGAAATAAGTACTAAAACTTTTGAAAATTGGAAGGTTCTTATTAGTGACTGAAATTGTTTGGTTTGTTTATTCATCCATGAATTCCATTATTTTGGTGCAAAAAAGGTGAAAGTTGGAGCGAGATTGGATGAAATTTTCTCTTTTCTGTATAAAATATCTCTAAAGATTAACTTTGGGGATTTTAATTTATGTTGCTTACTTTAATACAACACACATTTATAGATCTATGTATTTTATGTTAATTGAAATTCAAGGACTTAAGCAGAGAGTGCCTCACGTCATGGAATTCAGGGCTTTTGATCTAAGCTTCCACCATTATTTATATACTGAAGGATGTTTTTCATTTATTATAAGATTACATAGGGAGGGAAAATACTATGTATATATTAAGCACTATATGTTCTTCCATCTTAAAGGAGTGTTGGGAAACCAGCTTTTGTAGAGATTGACAGCTGGCTGTTGAATACTGAACAATTAACGACATTATTCTTGCATTTAAAGTGCATCCCTTTCCCTTCAGCAGCAAGGAAGAAGTAGAAAGGAATCTTACATTTCAAAATTTGAACTTTTAAAATGCTGTTCTCCATAGATCTAGCTAATCAAACTTGTGAACTACCACTTAAAAATAGAAAGTTATAATAAAAATAAATTATGAGATTTTTGAAAAAAGACAAAATTTAAAATAAAACAGCTTTAATACTAATTGACATAAAAGGGAAAGTTTAGGTGAAACGATACGCTAAAATAAATTTAATCATTTTTCATAGTAAGATTTACTTAATTAAAAAAACACATTATAATGTGTTACTGTGTGAAAAATGTTGCATATTTTTCCCTATAACACAGTTTTTCATATAATTAACTTAATAATATTGTACCTAAACCTAATAAGAAACTAAAAAAAAAAAAAAAGTATGTGTGTCTAGGAATTTCTTTTTGCTTTGTTAATCTCTTTTTAAACTACATTTTGCTCATATGTTGAATTGACTCAATTCACAATTACCAAGACTGGGATATCAAAAATCTTTGCTTGATATCTTCAGGAACACAGTACTTTTGAGAATATCACATAGATTAAGTAAAGCAGATACGCTTTCTACTCTGAGAATTTTAATTAGCAAATTACCTGCTTGGTCAGTCTTCCCTTAATGTCAGATACTAGTCTTTTATTTACCTATAAAAATGTGCTGTAGCATATTCTTTAAACCTTTGAAGGAATAAAAAAAATATTTCAATAGTTCTGATGTTTTTTCCAGTACAATATGAACTCAGCTCTTATTTGCATATCTCTGCAAGCATCAGCTAAGAGCTAAGTTTTAAAGACCTTTAAGAAGTTTATTTTTGATTACTTGACTCAATTCCTTCATTTCTTTAAAGACGTATCCTAAAAAGTTTGGAAATAAAGGAACTTATTAGGACAGAGTACCAAAATAGTGAATGATACAAGAGTTCATACTTGCGTTAATTTATGTATTCTGGACCAGTCCTTTGGAGACCTATAATGTGCATATAAGTCACCTGAGATTCTTGTTAAAATACAGTTTTTGAATCAGGAAGTCTGGGATAAGGCCTGAGATTGTGTGTTTCTAGCAATCTCCCGAATGATGCTGTAATGCTACTGCTACTGGCCTTTGAGCACACTTGAGGTATTAAGGGAATCTACCACAAGTGTTGTAAATGCTATAGCTACCTTTTCAAAGAAGGGAAGAAAGTCAGAAGTAAGTCCTCAGTGTTGAGAAAAATGGTAAAAGACTTTGAAATGAGCACATACAGAAGTAGATTACTGCATATTCTGCTTAGCTCAATAGTCTGGGTTATCTGATTCCACAGGGTATGCAATGTTCACTGTCTTTGAGATATATTACAAAACTACAAGTCATAGAGAATTGACAACAATACAGATAACTCCTGATGAAGGAAATTGACTTTGTCTTGTATATTTACAGTTGATTATTGCCTTTTGAATTTATATTTGTATTAACAAATTCATTTTAGCATATCTGATTGCATTTATGTATTTGCTCTTTGAATTCTACTTTAAAATAGGTGTACATCTCATTGGTTCCTACATTACATAATAAGTATATAAGATCTTTTGCTCTGTAGTTATTTTATATTTGAATGAGAGTCATAATCTTTCCTTTTAAAAATTGTCTTTGAATTTAATGACAGGCTTCATTTAAGTGTTAGAATTCAAACTGAGCCCGATTATATAGGTAAGAAACATTTAGGTCAAAAGGATGTTAGGAAGAATGTATTCTAGGAGAAAGGAAAACATGAGAGAAATGATGGGAAATGATATGATGCATTTATGAGCAGGAAGGTAAGTTTGGTTGGTAGTGGGGGCTAGTGTGTGTAAAGAGCTAGGTATTCAAACGGGCACTTCACCTGAATGCGGTATTTAAAGAGAATTCGTCAGAAATAGAGGTTAAAAGAAGATATTAAAATGAGGTCAAAAAAAATCAGAAATTCCTAGTAATTGTAATAATTTGTGGCATAATGATGGACATTTTAGCCCAAAGTTGACAATATCCAATGAATGACTATAGAAAAGAATAAGAGGAAAACCAGCCAAAATGACCATAGCCAGTTTTAGAAATTTTTTATGTTAAAATCATTTCAAACTTATGGAAATGCAGCAAGATTAGTACAGAGAGCTCTCATGTGACCAGACTCACCATTTTTATTTTATATTTTGCCACATTTGTTTTTTTCCCTCTTTCTACCCCTCTTTATGTGTTTTTGTGCCTGTGTGTGTTTGCTTGTGTGTATGTGTGTGTTTATTATCTCTCTGTGTCCTTTTCTCTCTCTCTCATGTATTTTCTTAATCTCTTTAGAGTTGGTCTCAGTGTCATAATTCTTACAGTTTTGAAGTAGACTTTTTAAAGTTAGCTATTCTCTAAGAAAAATTACAAATATTTTAAATATTAAATTGAAAAGACTAAACGATCGCAAGAGAAGCTGTTTTCATCAATGGCGATTTTAGTTAACAAATACAACATAGTATTTAACTTGAAATTAATCCTTTACACCATGATATGTCACCTGAATTTTTGGACAAAACACTGATGAGACATCTTTTTTCTTTCCTGGATACTGTAACAGCTGTATATTTTTCTAAGTGCATTAATTTAGGATTCCCAGCATCAAAACACAGATTGCTTTGCCCACAAAGTTTCCCTCATTTTTTATTGAAGGTCACATGTCACCAAACTGGCTCAAGGGACATATCTGGCTTGTTGTCTCTTTTTGTAAAATCACACCAGTGAATGAAGAATGGCACCTCTATTTTTTAAAACTCATCGAAAAATTAAAGAATAGTATTTTGTGACGTGAAAAATATATACAGTTCAAATGTCAATGTCCATAAATAAATTTTTATTGGAAACCAGCCATAACATCCACTTGTGTACCACTTGTGGCTGCTTGGCACTACAATGGCACAGCTGAGTAGTTGTCACAGAGTTTTTTCCCACAAAGCCTAAAATACTTAGTATCGATCCTTTTAAAGCAAAAAGATGGTCAACACCTACTCAAGACCATATGAGGTGATCTGCCTCTTTCTTTAACTGTGAAGTGGTTGACAGTGGTGAGGGTGGTGCCCAAATATGTTTGTTCTAGTTCCCAGTTCTGTGAGGCTGCTTCCCTCTTGTCTCTCAGTGCAGCATCACATGTTGTATGACAAACTATGAAGTGTGGAAAAGAACTACTCCTCACAACATTTCTCCCCCATCCTTTAGGAATTGAATGGCCTATGCCTTCTCTACGATTCTGTGCCAATTATATTTTTTTCAAGTCCAAATTTTCCCAGATGAACAAAAAATACTCAGATGGAAAATGGCCAAAATATCTTAACTGTGAGACTGGGTTCTCCGAGGGTCACATGGCCCATTTCACCCTGCAGATTTTTCATTCATTGGGAACAGATGGGCACAATCCTTTGTAAAGAAGTCCTCAGCCCTCCTAGAGACATTTGGAAATGTTTGGAGGCATTAATTTTTTTTTTCTTGAAAACTATAAACCAGCTACCAATTTAATGGGTAGATAACAGGGGTGTGAAACATCATGCAATGCATATGTGACAGTAAAAAATTATCCTTTCAAAGACTTCAGCACACGCTCACTGAGAAATACTGCTTTGAAGCATTAAAAAAAACCACAAAAACTTTCATTGTCTGTCTTTCAAAATACAGTCGAAAAGGATTTGGTGCCCATCTGGCTTGGCAACAACATACCACTAATAAAATAGCAACACTCAACCAGATGAAGACAAGGGGCCAAGGCTTCCAGGCATGTGCAGTGTTACGGCTGCCATTTAGAGAGAAGTCTTAGATGGCTTACTATTTTTTTTTCATAAGTAAATTTAATTTCACTTAAAAATTTACATACTCTCCTTCATGTAATATTTTAGAAAAGATTTCCAGACAAAATTGCTTCATTTTAATTTAATACAGATTAAAATGATTTCCATGCCATATCACAGTTGAAAACCATGTCCTTTTAGGTTTTACTCCATATTCTATATACTCTTTCTGGGATGAACCATTTTTTCTTTAACCAGTGGTTAGAAGGTTCATAGCTTCAGAGATTTTAGCCCTCACAAGGGAACTGATAATACTGTTAGTGGACTTAATTATATTTATAGACATAATTGTTTTTATTCAACATTAGAATTGACCAATTACTTTTTATTCTTAGCACAGGAGTCCAAAGTTAGATCTATTGATCCACTAAAGTCAGATACTTTAATAGAATATATAATGAAAAAATGTCAGTATTCTTAAGCTGAATTGTTAAATCTACCCCATAGTAGATTAGGGGTAGTCATGATTTTTGTACAGTTGATAATCTTCCTATTTTGCTCCATAAAACATTACCGTAGAAGTGGAGACACAATTTTGGTCTTGAATCTCTAATTCATACCTATTACTAATTTGTCCTGCATATTCATGTGACTTATATTTCATGATTCATTTTGAAATATAACTTTTCAGTTTCCTAAACCTGTAAAAGCAAGTTTCATTATTCCTGTGGGTTTTTTTTTTTTTTTTTTTTTACCCAAAATAGAATTGCAGTCAGATTGTGGGAAAGCCTGACCAAGTAGAAAAGCAAAATCTTGATTCGTTTAGGCATCTTGAGTCAGAGTGGAAGGGTTGCAGATGGAGTCTCAGGGTGCCTGGTTTACCCCTGGGGCAGAGTTGACTGTTTCCCACAGGAACTTATACTTGAGTCATCCAATCCATGTCAGTATATATCTTTATGATATAACATTATTGTTTTGATGGCTTCCAAGAAATTTATTCATACTTTATGCAAAAACCAAATTCTGTTAAAAATATAAATTTTGTACTGATGATTAAGGTGTGGCTGAAGGTCTTTTACCTGCTTGTGGAGAGGAGGTCAAATCCTTTAGGCATGGAAGGTAAAATCTACTCCCAATTATTTGGCTTTGAGAATTCAATGGGATTTCAGAGAACCATGCACACTTTAAGGCAGACTTCCCTCACAATCACTAGCCAGTTTATTTACCCATTTCCTGCCTCTTTGGTTTCCACCATCTGCCTTGAGGGGACATCTACAGCATTTTTTGTTATGAATATTTACCTGAGATTTGATGTGTATTTTCAGAGATCATTAGGATTTTCATTTTAATTTGTCAGACATTTGTTATACCAGGAAATTGGCCTGTACAAACTTTGACTTGAGCCTGTAATCATTAGAACACCAGTGGCCAGACCGGTACGTGACTATTTTTAGTGCTGGACCCCTGAAAAATGTCAAGTACATGTGTACTTCTAATTGCCTTTGATTCTGCACAGTGAGATTAGGTCCCTTAATCCTATTTTGTAAAGATTCATCTGAGGCCATGTATGGATCAGTTGAAACCGACTATTGCTTTTGACAGTAAAAGTTGAAAAGCCAATCTGTAAATCGCTCCCAGCTCTAATGTCTAAAGACAGTTACCACCTAAAGGATGAACTTCCAGCATTTTCTTAGTGCCCCTTATCTGTTAGTGAGGACTTGCTCTTTTCCCCAGACTTTCTCTAGTAAAGCAGCCAGAGTTTCATAAATAAAACTGTCATGATGTTGGGCTTTGCCTTAATCTATCCATGCCACTTCCATTAAACGGAATCTTGTGTGTTCATTGACCTTATAGTGATAAAAGAACTTGTTTCGAAGAAGTCTGACTAAGCATCAGAGCTGACATTTAAATGTAGTATTCCATTGTGAAACACAAGGACCAAGATTCCACAGAGACCTGCCAAAGGCTATATACAGCTATATTGGCAAAAAGAGGCACCTGTGGAATATCATTTTGATCTGGGCAATAAAGTACCAGGAAAAATTCAAGAATAAAGCCTTGTCTCTGTGACTCTTCTGACACTGAGGTTGTGGAGTCCCTTGCAAATTCATATGCATTTTAGTTATCTGATGAAAACACTGCAACATAGTACACAGGTACATGATACACAGTCTTCAGAAAGAAACCATGCTCAATTTTTCTTTTTTTCTATATTTGCCTCTGAAGAATAATTGCATTTCCAAGGAGTATTTTGTGAGAGAACTCCTGATTTTTGTTTTCCTGTTGAATGACCTATTCCTTTCCAAGTATTAAATCAGTAAGGGAGATAAGAGCTTCAATTACACTTATTTGTTTAAATCTCCCTGTTTATAAATGCCATCTAGGCCGTAGGTTACATTAACTTGGGATTATGTTAGGCCATATTACATTAAGCCCTGACATTAAGATTTTGATAAAGTAATTAAGAATTTAAGTATCCCTGTAGCAGAACAAAACACATAAATGGCTGTCTCGAATAAGTGAGGTTAAACTCTATTGATGGTTAAAAAATAGTGTCCTAAAAAACATTGAAGTCAGTGATGACAAAACAGTGAAGGAGTGATTTATAAAGTGCTATCAATATTAAACAAATGAACAAAAAACAGCACTGAATTAATAGCACTAATACCATCTCACTTCATTTTCTAAAATAATCAGGTAATGGTCAGAACCACTTTTCTTTTTCACAGTCTATGACTTGGAGTTAAAAGAGAAAATATTAGGACATGGTATCCCCAGTTCCTCTGCTCTGCAGTCATGCTTGTGACTTGGCTTGGTCTTGTTTCAAAGATAATAGGTTCAAATAAAGGGTTTTTTGGAGGAGGAGCTCCTGAGATTCCTTCTGTTTGTGTGGTCTTGTCAGTTCACTTAGGTTCTTCTCATCGAAGGAGGATTTTCTGTCCCCAAGATTAACAAAAAATCAGTTTGAAAGACACACGGGAAATTAAAGTTAACTGTGGACATTTCTTTATTCTCTGAGTTAAAGTTGTAATATTAGTACAATTTAGCTGCCGCCTGAATTTTCCACGTGCTACAGGCATGAAGCTTAGATAGGCACCAACATGGGATTATTGTCCCTTCTGTCAGCTACCAAATAAGGGCAGGGAGGAGGGGAGGGTATATAATCTGTGAGCTCCCCATCAGTGACTGTCTCCAGCCAAAATAAATGTGAGGAGAAGGAGAAGGTGTAGCTTCGAAGACTTTACCCTCACAACTGCAGTAAGCTGTCAGGAGAAGAAATTCAAATGTCCTGTGCAAGGAAATGGAGTAGAGTGAAAGGAATAGGTAGAGAAAGGAAGAATTCCTGAGCTTTTTTCCATGCTACTTTTCTAATCTAAACCCTACAGTTTTTCTGGGAATCTGAGTTATAGTAGCTTAGAAATATGCTGTGGAAGAAAGTTTGGGGATTCTTCCCATCACTCACTAGAGTATTATCGGGTCATAATACAATGATTGAATTTCTAATTTGTTCTGTTTATACCATATTCTCATCACCATATTGTATTACACATTTGTCAAAATTAGTGTTCTAGAATCGTATATATATATATATTCGTATAAAATTAGATTTAGAGCTCAGAGTATTATCTCCTGATCCTTTATTCTATTACACAATATTCAGATATAAACCATAGGAATTTTAGCCCTCTGCCTGAGAGAAGAGTTACTTTTTCATACATACATATAGGTCTGATGATTTGGGAGAAGCAAATGCAGATAGTTTTGTCCAGAACTAGGCTTTTACAAAGTGAGAAGATTATCTGCTGTATTATATATCTTCTATTGGAGAAGATAGGATTGTTAGTGGTTATATAAAATCTTAACGTCATTATATCGTTTGAGGGAGTTTTAATTGGTGGGTGGGTCCTTTCTATGTGTAGAACCAATATTGGATAGAATAATTACCTCTGTCCATTAGACTCAGAAGAAGATGCTGAGATGGAGTTAGGACTCTGGAAGGTTTCCTGAGGAATAATACCTGAGAAAGTTGAAGAATGACATGTGATTGGGCAGGGGTTGCTGTCAGACTGCTATAGAGACCTGACAAAATCTTGCGATATGAAGGAAGAGTTCCTACTAGAGGAGCACCAAAGAAGGTAGAAATGGCTAAGTAATCCTACCACTGCCTTCTCAGCCATTGGCTGGAGTCTACCCCAAGAAGAACATGACTGGCTTAAAATCCAAGGTGGACTCTGAAAGATACAATAGCTAGCTATGTTCTTTGAAGATGGACATCAAGTTCTCTCTTGTAAAAGGATTTGAGCTGAGCATCTACATGTCTGACAGTAAACTTCTAAGAGTGGGGTTAATGAAAAGAACAGTCCCATCTTTGCATTTGGCCTCAGGGCCACAAATTATACTCATCATACCCTTATCCAGTCTCCCTTCTAAATTATTCTCACCTTAGCTCTCATCTCTGCCAGTCTCTGTAGTTACCTGGTGGTATTATCAGACCTCCCTTATAGCTGGCGGGTCTGAATCATTGATAGTCTTTCTCTAGCTTGGCACAAATGCTCAATAAACATTTGTTAAACGAATGAATTATATTCTTTAACAGGGAAAAATATGTACGATAAAATCTATACATGGACAAGCTTGTAAATGTTTCTGTGTCTTTAAAATCCACAATGACAAATGAGCAATGTTTAGGCACTATTTATTACTTATACAGATAGGTGATCGTGTTTTAAAATGTGCTTCTTAGTCTAATGAATGTATCCTCAATGTCAAAAATTATATTTTAAGACATAGAGAGAAAGCACAATGATTCTAATTCAGATTAAGTGCTGAACCATGGGTGCTTGAGTAAATGTGAAGCTTGCGTGTTTATTTGTGTCATTCAATAGTGAGGGTGTTAAGTAAATAAATGGTAGAAAGCATCCTGAAGTTAAAAAATTATTTATGAAGGTTATATTACAACACATCATATTTTTAATGTGATAACTAGGTACTTTGTAAGGAAATTGCTGTATCAAAATAAAGTTTGAAAGAGAACAAACTATGCTAAGGCAAATAGTTGTGATTGCAGGTTATAGTTTTACTTTATGTAACACAGCAAGTGACTACAAATAAAACCTCTGTTTATTTATCATTCAGAAATTCCTTTTGTGTTTAAAAAGCTTTAGCACTAGAGATTTCTATTTACACAAACAATAAGTTATGCAACGCATTTCAATATAGAATGATTGTGTAAATGTGGGTTATTTGAATAAGAAATAAATACATACCATCCCTGGACATTCTTCCCACACCCTCAATAAATGGGGAAGGAAAATTCTTAAGGCATGACCTAAATCAATTTCTACAAGTTTATTTCCTATGTGATCTTTGAGTGGTATTCAGATAGTAGCAAGCAACGTTAAAACTACTGGAAATGGACCTCTCTGTAATGCTTAATATGGGTCGCTCCACATAAATTCAAAAGCTCATTTCACCATAAATAAATGCATTTATTAACATAAAATACACTGATAAAATTGTATCCCCTAGAATCCAATTTCTTGGTTGAAATATTAGTTCCAATATTCATTACTTGTGTGTTTTGCCAAATTATTAAATATCTGTGTGCCTCAGTTGCCTCACTTTCAAAGTGGGTGAAATGATAAATACCATATGAAAAGAATAACTTTATATTTAAATATATATATATACATGATTACAAAACAGAGACAAAGAAAAAGACTAGGAGGGAACATTTATCATGTTCCAGGTATCATTTTACATACTTAAAATTTTTCTATCATTCATTCAGCAAATGTATATCGTGTGCCAAATATGGTCCACATTTTTTGTTATGCACAGATTTTGCAAAGATGAACATCCTATCTTACAATCGTCCCTTTTTCAAAAAAGATGCAAGAAGTGTTTATAGAAAATGTAGGCAAAACAAACACTATTCATGTAATTTGTTGGTTTGTCAAGGATATGCTATTTTTTTTTTTTTTTTTTTTTTTGCGGTACGCGGGCCTCTCACTGTGGTGGCCTCTCCCGTTGCGGAGCACAGGCTCCAGACGCGCAGACTCAGTGGCCATGGCTCACGGGCCCAGCCGCTCCACGGCATGTGGGATCCTCCCGGACCGGGGCACGAACCCATGTCCCCTGCATCAGCAGGCAGACTCTCAACCACTGCGCCACCAGGGAAACCCAAAGATATGCTAATTTTAAAATATAATAGTCTGTTCAATACCCTTGACCGATATTATTGAGGTTTTAAATTCATATTGCCTTTTATACATTTTCTACATCACTTTTGTTTTAACTTTGGGAGTAAGGTACCATTAGTCTTTCCTTAAAAAGGAAACAATGAGGGAATTCCATACTGTGACTTACTGTTGTACAAGAACCTGTCCTGTGGAATGTGTGACCATTTAGTAGAAATGTCTTTACTAGAAATCCACGGCACCTCTTTGTCCTCCCTAGCTCTCTCACTCACCATCCGCTCCCCACCTCTACAGTTTGTAAGAGGAATAAGAGGTGCCCAGGTTTTCCGATCTGTCTCACTTCCTCAAAAGAACATTTTCCACTTTCCTCACAAGGTACATACAGGCTCTGTCTCTCCCTGTCTCTCTCTCTCTCTCTTTCTCTCTCTCTCTCTCTCTCTCTCACACACACACACACACACACACACACACACACACAGCTTCCCTTTTTCTGGGCAAGGGAGAAGAAGCATCCCAAAACATCCCAAAGCAAAGCATCCCAAAACAAAATGATGGAAAAAAGAGCCCCATTATGAAGTTAAAATAATAATGTTCTCTTGTCCCACATTTCTTCTTTTAAAGAATATGTTTCTCTACCATGTTCTAATTGGTAGGTTTAAAACCATGATTTATTCTACCCATAATGGGATGATAGTCCTCATTAATAAGTCTTTACTAAGCATCTATGTATGTATATGATTTCAGGGGTAGCTGAACAAACAACTCTTCTTCCTCAATAGATCTCCTAAGGATCTTCATCTGTGTCTAAAATTAATTTTTTTTAAAAATCACATTTTGGATTTAAGTGTCATCTGCTTTTAAAGTCTAAATACATCTGGGATAGGTAACAACTTTGTCACGACATCTGGACTGACAAATTGATAACAGCACTATCGTATTTTGACAAATTGATGACAGCACTATCCTGTAGAAAACCCTGAAAAAAGAGGAATCAAGATAGTTATGTTTTAATGGGTATTCTAAGTTTATATAGGTATAGTTATTTGTATACAACATATTTTAAGTATAATTACTTGAACACTTTCTATGATCAGACACTAAGACACTTGGTTGACCCTCAGAGTAATCTTGTAAAATAGGTACCACTATTATCACCATTACATATATGAGGGTTTAGGAAAGTTAATAGGTCCAAAGTCATATATCCAGTAAAAATTAGAACTGGGATTAAAATCCAGGACTACCATGTCTGAGTTTTTAAGTACAAGTGGAAGCACGTAAAATAATTCCAGAATCCTGGACACTGCTTTGAAAGAGCAGGCCCCACTAGGATAACAGAGAAATCAAGAACCAGCCTAATGTACTCACCAGTAGTAGCTTTTATGGAATCACTCAGTTGGAGGAAGGTAAAAAAGACAAATTTAATTTACTTCACAGTTTTGCTTAGGTTGAATTTATTAAACTGCTGCTACCTCAAATTCTGTAAGTTTTGCAATTTCTCATATTTGAAATCAATTGTTAAATCACATCTTATCTTGCATCATCTACCACCTCCCCACTGTTCTGTGTTTATTAAACTTTCCACATAGGCCTTTGTTTCTTCTTAGTTCTATCATTATTTATTAGGTGGCTCTTGTTTTCCAACCACTGTGATATATGGATGAAACAGTTAAATAAAGAGCCAATATGAGAAGGGGTAAGGCTGATGATAGAGATATACATAGATTGATCTGAGGTATTTGGTCCTTACCCACCATGACACTGGGATTAAGTCAGGAAATTGACACTGCTTTACTCTTTCACATTGTTGTTTTTTTTTTTTTTTTTCTTTTTGCGGTATGCGGGCCTCTCACTGTCGTGGCCTCTCCCGTTGCGGAGCACAGGCTCCGGACGCGCAGGCCCAGCGGCCATGGCTCACGGGCCCAGCCGCTCCGCGGCATATGGGATCCTCCCAGACCGGGGCACGAACCCGTATCCCCTGCATCCGCAGGCGGACTCTCAACCACTGCGCCACCAGGGAGGCCCACATTGTTTTAATAGTCATGAGTGTCATAGAAAATTGAAGTTTTCTTGTGAATTTCCTACATGCTTCCTATTCTCTGTTTTTTCCTCAGTCCAGAATTTTCCCCCAATGATTTCACTGAAAATGCTATCAGTTATTTTAGAGATTACAAATCCCTTAGCCTATGTGTAATTCTCACAATTCTTGGACTCTCTAAAAATATAATATTTTTTTTACCTTTTTCATTCTTGAAATTTTTGACATTCTTATTTTCCAAGTGCTTTTTCTCCCGATTGTTCTTCCCAGTCTCGTGACTGCTCATTATTCAATCACCCACTTAAATACTGGTGTTTTGAAGAGCACTGATCTCTTTTTTGTTTGTTTGTTTTTCTCTACTCAGTAAACCTTAACATTTGCTAAAAACATTATCTTCTATAAAATTTTTCATATGACTTTCTTGACCCTCATTCTGAGAGATGTTTTATTTATTAACTCTTGAACGGGGCTTCAGGAAGTGTAGTTGCAAAAGCTCCAGAAAATGGACATGCAACCAAAGTTAAGAACCACTGTCCATACATTTTCTATGGGCTGTCTCATCCAATCCCAGTTCCTACATATTTAACTCCATTTATAGCTTCTATGTAACCTTCTTAACAAGAAAGGTTTTTTTTTTCTAATAGTTGAAACATCGCCAGTGCCTAGTGAACATGTGATGAATGGAAGAAGGGATAAATGATTCCCCTGTAATAATTTAGGATGATAATAAACTATTTTCCTGATATTATCATTGCCAACTTAATTTCAAATTATCATGAAATAGGAAAAATGGAATAGTAAAGACTAAATAGAAAATGTTCTTCAATGTCATCATATCAACTTGCTGTTCGCTACTTATGAAAACTCTGAAACAGCAAGCTTCTGGCTTTATATTTTTTTTTTGAAATTGACAGCAAGATTATTAAATAAACCAGTAAAATATGATTTCATGCTATAGTGTTTACTAAATTGCAGATAACCAGTTTTTTTGTGAAACCCAAAGAATGTCAAAGTGCTGCTGTATGTCACAAACTCTGGTGCTCAAGATGTTTAATTTTCAAATGTACTCTTAGTAAACAAAAGGAGTTGAGAAACTTGACATAAAGATAAACTGCCTACAGATGCAAGCAATCATTTTCTAAAAGCCTTTAGTAGTGTTGATTCTTCTTTGGCTTCAATGTGACACAGAGTCTGTCTCTGTTAGTTTACGGATCTATAGTCTTCATGTATAATAGTTTTCCCATTTGTACGAAGTGTGCATTGAATCAGTTTAAAAGTAAAAAATATTATAAATGCATTTTACCAAATTTGTTATAATCATTGTCAGGATGACTGTTATTTTAGTAAATTTTTGTTTACTGAAATGCAACTTTATCCATTAAGTAACTCATTTAATATAATTAAATTATATATATTCTGCAGAAGAAAATTTTGTTTGCCATTAACACATACTATGTATCAAATATAGAAGAGTAGATGTATTGTGAAATCTGAAAGGATTTCTCCTGTTTACTAGCCATGTCATCTTGGGCAATTACTTAACTTGCAATGTTTCTTGAGTATTAGATAGTTTATGTAAAATGTACCTAATGGAGTTGTTGACACATAGAAGGTATAATTAATGGAAACAATTATTATGAAAGGACTTAGGTTGCAGAATGATGCTATATTACTAGCTTAGTTTGTAGGTTAAGTCCTAAATGACTGTGGTATATATAAACCATTTAGCCAGTCTTCTGTGATCCAAAGTAGATAGAGCAAATTATATAAATTTGGATATAAAATGTAGTAATTACTTCTATAACGATTATACATTTTAGTGTGTAAATGAGACATAAATATGTATAATGTAAAGTGAAAATATAGAAATACATTTAAGAGAAATAAGGTACATGAACCAGTAATATATGTATACATTTCTGTTAATCAACAGATCTCCTCAGTAGGTAAGGAGGTTGGAAGACATTAGAAGTTTGGAGAAAGTGACTTTTAAAGTACAAACCCTCTATCTTCACCCCAATCTACTCCTTTATTTCTATTAATTTTCAAAACCTTATTTGAAAATTCTTGAAAAATTAGAATTGTAATTGCAGGGAGTAACTCTACATGAATACAGATCATGATAAAGTTAAAATTCACATATTCAACATTGCATATCCTTTGACTTTGACCCAACATAGTTTAGAGAACATTCTATGTATTTAAGCAAAAAGATAATTTCATCTAAGCTTTATCCAGCTTCTTGACATCTTGTATTATTCATATATATGCTAGGTTATTTATTGTTAAGATATGTTCTGTGTATATATAATAGATTATATGTTTGCTGAGGAAAAGTCTCTTCAATATTTTTTCTTGTTTTCACTGCAAAATACATTAATTAGAATATGTACAGTAGACAGTAATTTTTAGTAAAACAGTTTCAAAACTTATCAAAAACAGTATTATAGTTTTGATAAAGTATATATATTATCTTTTTTCTTAACTAGAAACAACTCATGGGGCATTTGCGTTAGATATTTTCATAAGTGTTTCACACATTTTTCATATTAATTTTATAATTTTACTTTTTTATTAATGACTTTTAGTTTTATTTTTATATTTTTGCACTTCACTAGTTCTTGGGACTACTTATATTTGAATATTCAAGAAATACACATAGTAAACTACATGTCTACAGATACCTACTAAAATATTTGAGACAATCATCCCTTGTTTCAAAAATTTTATAGAAATCTCTTTTAGAGAAAAATGTGTCAAGTGATTTTCGGTACATCAATTTCTTCAAGATTTATACCCTAAAACTCTTCTCTTTACCTGGAAGTATGTCATATTCCAGTCCTAATTGATTTTTAAAGCTTTATCTCCATGTTGATAGACCAAATAAAGTGATTAGATAGTGAGACATATATAGGGTATTTGTTTAAAATAGTACTTCATTTGGAAGCATTGGCTTTTGTAAACATCTTGGAAGAAATAATAAAACACTTCTATGACATTTCCACTGTTTAATGTTGAGGCTGTAGACAGTTTTTATTTGTTTGTTTATCAGCTAAGTATTATTTAAGGTTAACATTCTTTTGCTTTTTTAGAATTTATAATAATTATTTATGGAAAAGTAATATACTGTATGCATTTGTTACTAATATATATGAAAATAAAATTATTTGAAAAATATAGCAGTGGTGAGAACTACTAATGACATATAATCTTTAATATGCTGAATTTGTCTATTATGCTTGTTTATAATTCAAATGAATTCAAAAATGGTCAGTTATATGGGTTCAGTCTACAGATCTATTTATTTTTTAAGCAAATAGTGTAATTTTTCTTTAAGTTGTATGTTTAATTGTTATTTTAAATATGTTTTTGTACCAAAAATTATTCTAAGGGATTAATAAAAGACTTAGGTATCTGAAAGTAATAAAGGATTGTAAAGTAATCTGCAAATAGAATTTAAAACAAACCTACATCTATTAAAATAAAATAATCTGAAATAGTGTCAATTTAACTGTTTAGATCATTATAAGATGTTATAGTACCACTTATTGTTTGAAGACAGACTATTGATTCAAGCAAAAGTGGATTCAAATTCTAGTCTATTATCTCCAAGCTATGTAATCTTCAATGTGTATTTCAACATCTATATGCTTGTGTATTCTCAATGATAAAATATAGAAAGTAGTATTTTATCTCATGTAAGATTTTTTATGAGAATAATTTTGATTGTCTATAAACCTATCTATCATCTATCTATCTTTCTCTAAGCACAATGTGGCAAAAACTGGTAGCCTTCTCCAATATCTGTTCCTTCCTTTTCCCATGGTAATGAAAATTCCAGTCTCTAGCTGGGCATATTTATCTAAGACAGAGATAGATTTTCCATAATCCCATTCAACTAGGTATGGCCATATGACTGAGTTCTGAATAATGGAATGTAAGTAGAGTGCCACGTGGGAATTTCTGCACAAGTTTTGTCTCTTTTACTCTTTAGTCCTTACTCTATCCTGTTGCCTGCAACGTGGATGTCATAGTGGAACCTGTTTCACTATTGTGCGCCAGGCTATTTAAAACCATACCACAGGATTGGTGGGACAATCTAGAAGAGTCTACATCTCTGAGGATTTGTAGAACATAATGAAACACAATCCCTGGATTTTCTACTTCTGGGTTTTTATATGAAGTAGAGAAAAATGTCTATTTATGAAAGACTCTGTTATACTGGGTCAATGTGATTTCCTGATAGATATAGTGATATTCCAGAGCTTAAATAGACACATGAGTGCTTTCTGTAAAAGCACTAAACCAAGGAAAAAAGTCTTGAAATGAGAAATAAGCATTTTTTTCATTTCATACAATGCAGAGATGAGTGGTCAGCTGGAAGGACCAGGAAGATATGAAACAAGTTTTGGATTTAAGGTTCAGTGTACTGTCTTTTATTTTCTGGCATTGCATCTGTCATTTTTAAATAATTATTTCTGCCATATTTGAAAACTGAAAAATAAAAAATCAAGAATGATGGGGTTAGAGATTATTGAGGTTGCTGTATAGGGCAGAGGTACTGAATTGAAATTACCATTAAGGAACCTGGTTGCATAGAGTTGGTCAATTGATATACAAAGATAATTAAAGAAAACGGTGACTTGTGAAAACATTTCTATTTTAAGGTTCTTGGTAAGTTCTTCTGAAGTTCTTAAAAAAATAAAAGTCAACAGCTGTATATCTAGTTTTGGGTTTTGTATATATAACCCATGTGTTAATAATGTATTATAACCATGGTTGCATACTCTGTAGATAAAAGTGGTAGGCTAGAGTGAAGCGTGTAATAAGGATTTGTTTGCCCAGTGACCTAGGGCAGATGGTATATTGATTTTCTATTGTTGCCATAAGAAATTACTACAAATTTAGTGGTTTAAAACAACGCAGATGTATTGTCTTACAGCTCTGAATATCAGGAGTCCTACAGGTCTCCTGTCAGACTAAAATCAAAGGGTCAGCATGGCTGCACTTATTTCTGGAAGTTTTAGGGGAGAATTTATTCCTTTGCTCTATCCAGCTTCTAGAGGATACCTACATTTCTTTGCTCATGACTCCCTTCTGCCACCTCCAAAGCCTATAAGTCATTCAAGATAATTTCCCCAATTCAAGGTCCTTAGCATAATACCATTTCTGGAGTCTTGTTTCCATGTAAGGTAACATATACACAGGTTACCAGGATTAGGATATAAATATCTTTAAAGAGGGTCGTTATTCTGCCTACCACAAATGGTTGCTAAACAGATTCACAAAACATTGCATTATTATCTTTAGGTTTCTTTTTGTGTATTATATTCTCTGATTCACTTAATCCATATAATGCTGACTCAGGGACTATTAAGTTTTGGATGATTGTATATTTTCACTGCTCATCTTGAGAGCTATTTTTGATACCAGGGAAATACAGATATTCTTATAAAGTTAACTAAAAACTGACTTTAACTAAAGAAGTCTTAAACACTGAGTGGCAATTCTGGAGATAATAAAAAGAATTCTCAGAGAAAGGGGGGGGTGCTTTTGTCTAGCAAGGAGGGTGATGTATAAATTATGGAGCTCTAAGAATTAGAATATGCCTATACATTATATTCCACTTTTATTTTTATAACATTGAATATAAACACATACACATACATGTACTAATATATAAGATTATATATATAAGTATATATATGTATATTTATCACATTTAATTTCTTTTTGGAATTAACATTTCATTACAAAATATTTGAAAATATGGCAAATTTATATTTTTAAAATTTAGGATTTTAACTTCTGTGGTTTATGTGCTAGAGGCATATTTGGGATTGTTATTATTAGCATAAACATTTGATTATATGTTAGAACATTTTACTCAACTGTGACAAGACAATTAGAATTATATAATAGAAATGGTATCAACAAAAAATAAACTTTTTGTAGTTTTGCCACTTATAGTCACTACTGCAATACAATCTGATAGCAGCTGAAGTTTCTTTTTTTTAACTTCTTGTATAATTTGATCAAGAAATCAGTTGGTAGTCACTATACAATTAACAAAGATTCTAAAAGAAAGAAAAAGAAAGTCATATGGTTCCATATGTCTGTGGGTTCAAATGTTCACTTTTGTACACATTTCACAGAGATCCTATATTTATTGTCCTTGGGTTCACTCTCTGGTTCCTCATACTCATCTTTTTACCAAATGTTATAAACATTTTCAAATTGTTTTTACTATCATCTCAAACTTTGTATATGTGATTTATTTTGATGAGACGAGTAAAAGAATGGAAAATATACACAATGTTTATATTTTTTCAGTATAATTCAAAATATCTTTCTTAGGTCAACTAAAAAGATTTCATCCATTCCTAGGAATTGTACCCACAGCTGTGCATGGCCTTTTGCCCATTTTGGTGATCACTTTGTTTATACAAAACTCTAATCTAATCAAACAAACCCCACCAGTCTCTCCACTGGAACTAAAGTTTGTTATTGTATAACCCACAAAGCTATTTTGCTAAACAATGCATGAATAGTCTTAAGGGTTGTGTCTGAATATGTATAGGCTTGTGTTTTTTATTTATTTATTTATTTTGCACAGAAACTATCACAGGGATTCTTCAATGATAATCTTCCTAATGTTCCCATTTCTGTTTCTGGATTTGATATAATTTATCTTTGCTAAAAGAATGGTTCAAATATATTGTTAATTTTTACCTCATTTGGCCATTCATCATAAATAATATGGTCTTGATAAACTTTTCAAAAACTGTTAGTTTTATAATACAGCATCAAATTTTACCCTTTCCACATAAGATGTAACTATTTACATAAGGACTGTATAAATCAGTATGCTTCTCATGTAGGTTTAGATATATGAACTTTATTGTCCATGCTATAAAAATATCCATGAAATGTAAATTACTAAATATCACCTACTGACTAATTGACCTGGGTTTATCTTTTAAAATATATAACCAGAAGAGAATTGTTCTTCCTTCCAATTTGTCAATTAGAGGTTTCTGCTTATTAAAATATGGGTTTTATATAGGGAGGCTGGAAAGAAGATTTCTTTCAGAGAGAGTTACGTTCTTGGTTGCTGGATCATTTTTAGCCACTTTACATTTTTTAAAGATCCACTTGTTTTCACAGGAGGCAGTGAAAATGTTATTTCTGACACTAGTTGCCTTCTGTACTCACTGCATGGTTTCCATACCTATCTAGCATGTTTGAAGAGATAGTTGTAAAACCCTTATAGTATAGTTCTCAGGAACAAATTACTTCGAAAGCAGGGGTCTGCATATGTTTAAGTACACACAATTAGCAGATGTGAATAGTCCACCAATCTTGAGAAGAGAGGTGTAATAACATGCTCCCTGTGTTTTATGTGTGCATTATGACCTGGTATGATAATAAATCTTAAAATATCAAGAAAGGCAACAGTATCAAGATGGTAGGTTCAGAAATAGCACATTATTTGACTACTGGAAGACAACTGAAAACCAATATTATTTCTGTATGTATGTATGTTTGCATATTTATTTTTGCCTTATGTACTTTTTTGATTCACCTTATGCTTCAACCACTGTCTCTGTAGAAATTTATTATCCATTCTGTTACCTGGTGGAACAGTTTATCATGTTTTTTTGATTCTTGAGCCTTAGAAATGGGCCAATCATATTCCTTTGAGCATAGAACTCCATTTAAATGGTGGATTTAATTCAGTCAGTAGGAACATGATTCAATCAAAGCCAAACAGAGCATTTCCTGATATTTTACTAGTTGAAGATGGAAATATAACTCTCCCTTGCTTTTAAAATTGAAATTATAAGAATTTTATGTTTTATTGACAAATGGGTAGTCTGTATCATAATAGAGTGAAAGCAATGTGCAGAGAGAAGAAAAGACAAGCAAAGAAGAGAAATAGACAAAGTGCAAAGAGAACCCTAGTGCCATTGTTTGGGATCTTCCCATGTGTTTCTTGTCAAATAACCAATGTATTTCCCTTTTAAAAATTAAATATAGTTGTGTGCTGTCATCAGAAGCCCAACAGACCTTTAGTAATATAGAACTTTCTATTAGGATTGAGATTTTTAATTGCTACACTATAAATTGTGACATTGGCTGAATTAAATTAGGGTGCATTGTTAGAGTTACACTATCCCTTGCTGAGAAGTTGAAATTATTGCAAAGCAGCTGGTTAAACTATCAGTCAGTTGCACTTGTGAATTTGGACCGCATGCCTACCAAATGTGGGGCTCCAGCCATTCATTAGAAAAAATGTCAAGATGCTAAATTTTGTTGGCTATGTCTAAGAACTTTCAGTAAGTTCAAACAAGTATAAGAAAAAAATTAGATTCACATTGGTCCATCTGAAGCAAAAAACATAAAGTATATAGTTGTGTTTTGAGAGATCATTAGCTTTTATAGCCAGCATGTCAACAGCTAAGGTACAGAGAACCGTGTGCACTGTTGAGTGATTAAAAACTTAGTAGTCTGTTTTAAGTTGGAGAAGGTCTGTTCTCAAGAATCTAAGGTAAAATTGGGACTCAAGCCTTTTCAGGGTAATAAAAAATATTTTTTCACCTGAGAACACATAAGAAACACTTTGCTTTCTCCCTGAAGGAAGAAATAAATATAAACTCTATTGTAAATTATAACTCAGTGGGATGCATCTTTGTCTCATGAGGAAGGTTAGCTTTACTTTAGAGCCACCCAAGACAAATATGGGAGCCTTGAAAGATTAGAAGCTCCAGAGAGGACAGAACACCAAAGAATGTTGGTCAGAGACATAAACCACAAGGACGGGCTCCAGTTTAAATGGTTATTAATTGTAAGAAATCTCTTGTGTTGTTACTACCCAGTGAAGTGTCCAGGAGTTAAAAACACTAGCAGTTATCTTGGGTTTTAATAGGTGTTAATGATTAGTTAAATCCCCAAACCAGCAGTTGAGGTCCCATGATTTTTAAAATTTTAAGGAAAATCAAATGGCCTCCATTTCTGCAGCAGTAGGTAGGTATTGGATACTTAAAATATCACCTTGCTCTAAAGAGAAATTTCTCTCTACATCCCATTCAGATAGGTCCATAGTGGGTAGAGAGATCCTCCTAGAGGAAGTACAGTTAGAAGCAGCATCTTGTGATTGTCTCAAGCTCCAGGCACATAATCATGAACTATTGTTCATGACAATCCTACACTTCTACTGCTACTAAAAGAGAAAAGCAAGAATGACATGTTTCACAGCTTCATGAGGATGACATGGAGTTTTTAAAAACAAGGATTCCACTACCAAAGTAAGAGCAGTGGAAAACAATGCTAGCAAAACCAAAAAAAAAAACAAAAAAGCTACTTCAATCCCCTGCCTTCTTTATCTTGGCTATTTTGTATATATATATCAACTGAAAAAAAAGTGCACAACCTAAAGGTTGAGAATTATATTTTATTAGGCTGATTTTCTGAGGACTTCAAGCTCGGGAGGCAGACTCTTAGATAGCTCTGAGGGATTGCTCTGGAGAGGTAAGGTAGAAGCCAGGATATATAGGGGTTTTTGCAACAAAGACCAGGTAGTTGGAACATCAAAAGATTACCATTAATTAAAGAAAACCAGATATCTCGAGTTAATGAATTTAGCACTTTTCTATGTATGGGAAGATACTAGAGTCTGGGCTCATTGAAATCATTCCTTAGATATACACCTTAGCTCTCTAGGGCCAGCATCCTGTTCTTCTCCATCCTGGCTCTCCTCAGGGTATACTGTTGGGGGTGGCTGCAATGGCTGAGGGCTGCAACATCCTTTGTTTACTGGTATGGCAGGCAGTATTTTTCATTAATATATATAATTCATTAATGTATTTATATATATCCTTATTTCTAATTTCAATAAATACATTTTGATCAGTTCCCTTTGATACAGAAAATCAAACTAGCAATGGTTTAGAATATGAAATATTTTAGTTTGTTTTGTTTTTACCACTTAAGAAGAATTTTGATGATAAAGAAGTGCTGGCATATTTTCAGCAGGTCTATGATAGCAGGTCTAGCACATATAATTTTATTACTGTTGGCCATTTTTTAACAGTACGAACTCAGCAGATACTGAGGCAAATTGGAATAAAAAGATTATCAGGAAAAATATATTCTAAAAAACTGTGTTTTAACTCATCAAATATCTCAGTTTATTTTACATTCAGTCTTTTTAACAAACTATATATACACTTGAATAGTGAGAATAAATAGAGAGATATAAACTAACAATCTCTTTGAACTGTTGACCTTACTTCAAATAATCACACTTCTTCCATAACTAATAAGTAAAATATATCATCAAGACATACTTTCTGTAGTCTCTATTCTCCTTACTTTCAACAGACATCAGAAGCAGGAGTAGATCAATCATAAAGAACTAAGGCATTATGTCAAAGGCCTAATAACTTACTTCTCAAATTCAAATTTACACTTGCCTAAGCTTATATATTACTGAGGCTGATCAAAATCAACATTCTTTTCTTTTATAATTAACGTACCTTAGAAACTTGTTTATTTTCCAATTAATTTAGGGCTTTTTCCCCAAAACCATTTTTTTTTATTTTTAATTCACTTCTTAAAAAATTTTTGGAGAATTGTAGGAGGCAGTTGTAAGTTTTGAGGAAATATATTTTAAAAAGAAAATCTTCTCCCAAACCAGAAATCATCTCCACAAAGGTAGTCAAAAAAAGAAAGCAATTTTAACATTGTATAAGCATTAAACCAGAATGCACAGGCATTACAGGCAATCAGGTAAGAGATTGTAGAGACAGGAAGAGACAGGTTAACAATGACTAGTCCTCAAGTAAAAGGTCTTGACATCACCATTTGTCACACAAAGTTTATCCCAAATTCACTTGGTTGTTGGCTTGACCTTTGTTAGCTGACTGCATTTATCCAGAGGAAAAACAAACTTCCTCATACCTTTACAACAGAAGGTAGTTCTGCAACTTGGAGCAAGAAACCCTTCAGAGTTAGGCTCTTACCTTCCCCCAGAAATTGGCAGTTTACCAACAGAGAGACTTAAGCCACTTATTTTTTATTTGTATTTGTTCTTACATAATAAATAATACAGATAGATCTGATGTACCATTTACCTAATTTCTCCCAATGGTAATACCTTATAAAAGTAGTACATTTACACAACAAGAATAATATCATAACCAGAACACTGACATCAATAAAGTCAAGATACTAAAGCTATTATGTGTGTTTGTTGATATTTGTTTTGTGTTATAGTTGTACTTTGCAAGAAGAATAGGGGAAATATGACTACTCCCTCCTCCTGAAAGTAGAAGTTTGATCCTTATCATTTTTAAGCCTTCTTTTTAATAGCCAACCAATAGTCAATGACTAGGGTCTATGGTTTATTTATAGTCAGTACCTCTAAATATACTACAAAATAAAATTTAAATTATTTAAGTTTTACTCATTATTTTAATTAGGTATACCACTGCTCTCCTTTGTAAATGCTAGATAGGAATGGATAATACTAGTATGTTGGTGTTCTACAGGTTTTTGCTGTATAAATCATTAAAGTTTGAAGATAAATATTAGAGTTTACCAATATAGCCTTGCCATCCTCTTATCAAAAATATGAAATATAGATCAATGGAGCAGGATAGAAAGCCCCGAGTAAACCCACACACATATGGCCACCTTATCTTTGATAAAGGATGCAAGAATATACAATGTAGAAAAGACAGCTTCTTCAATAAGTGGTGCTGGGAAAATTTGACAGCTACATGTAAAAGAATGAAATTAGAACACTCCCTAACACCTTACACAAAAATATACTCAAAATCGATTAAAGACCTAAATGTAAGGCCAGACACTATAAATCTCTTAGAGGAAAACATAGGCAAAACACTCTATGACATAAATCACAGCAAGATCCTTTTTGACCCATCTCCTAGAGAAATGGAAGTAAAAACAAAAATAAACAAATGGGACCTAATGAAACTTAAAAGCTTTTGCACAGCAGAGGAAAACATAAACAAGATGAAAAGACAACCCTAAGAATGGGAGAAAATATTTGCAAATGAAGAAACTGACAAAGGATTAATCTCCAAAATTTACAAGCAGTTCATGCAGCTCAATATCAAAAAAACAAAAAACCCAATCGAAAAATGGGCAGAAGACCTAAATAGACATTTCTCCAAAGAAGATATACAGATTGCCAACAAACACATGAAAGGATGTTCAACATCACTAATCATTAGAGAAATGCAAATCAAAACCACAATGAGGTATCACCTCACACCGGTCAGAATGGCCATCATCAAAAAATCTACGAACAGTAAATACTGGAAAGGGTGTGGAGAAAAGGGAACACTCTTGCATTGTTGGTGGGAATGTAAATTGATACAGCTACTATGGAGAACAGTATGGAGATTCCTTTAAAAACTAAAAATAGAACTACCATACAACCCAGCAATCCCACTACTGGGCATGTACCCTGAGAAAACCATAATTCAGAAAGAGACATGTACCACAATGTTCATTACATCTCAATTTACAATAACCAGGACATGGAAGCAACCTAAGTATCCATCAAAAGATGAATGGACAAAGAAGATGTGGCACATATATACAATGGAATATGACTCAGCCATGAAAAGAAATGAAATTGAGTTATTTGTAGTGAGATGGATGGACCTAGAGTCTGTCATACAGAGTGAAGTAAGTCAGAAAGAGAAAAACAAATACCGGATGCTAACACACATATATGGAACCTAAAAAAAAAAAAAAGTCATGAAGAACCTAGGGGCAAGATGGGAATAAAGACGCAGACCTACTAGAGAATGGACTTGAGGACACGGGGAGGGGGAAGGGTAAGCTGGGACAAAGTGAGAGAGTGGCATGGACATATATACACTACCCAATGTAAAATAGATAGCTAGTGGGAAGCACGCGCATAGCACAGGGAGAGCAACTCGGTGCTTTGTGACCACCTAGAGGGGTGGGATAGGAAGGGTGGGAGGGAGGGAGACACAAGAGGGAAGAGATGTGGTGACATATGTATATGTATAACTGATTCACTTTGTTATAAAGCAGAAACTAACACACCATTGTAAAGTAATTATACTCCAGTGAAGATGTTAGAAAAAAAAAGTATGAAATAACAAGATTAAGGTTAACATCTACCCTCTATCATAATAACTTATTTCTAAATAAAGAACATTTCTTTTATCCCCAAAATGTATATAGTCCATATATATTCAGAATAAATAACTGATATTCATGATTTAGGACATTTAAAAACTTCATGCAGATGAAATATTCCTTATATGTGATCATTTAAGGTTTTAACCAAAGAATAATCACAACATAAAACTTTATGATAGCATATTGAAAAACCACAGCATAAAATTTTTTTTGATGGCTCATTGATATAGTAGCTATCTTGACCCAAGTTGTTAAATATGGTGATCTGTTTATTACAATGCAACATAAATAGAGCACAATGTCCAACTTGTTTGTATATTCCACTTTTATTAACATTATAAAATTTTAATTTTATATAGATATCTTGAAAAATTTGGATGTGCTCTTCTGAAATTTATTTCATCAATTCAGAATATTCTAAGAAAACTAAGATAATGTAAAATTCAATACTCCCCAGGCTACCCATGCCACCAATTGATGACACTGAGCCAGATGTCTAGCTAATGAGGGCTCTGGATGAGGGAATTCAGTGTGTAGTCTAACAGGTGGTAACTTACACTTTGGCTGGAAATACAGGGCTGTGACTGCTTCATAGGATCGATTAAGAATTTAGCTGAAAGTTGGATCATGGAGCTGTGAAAGTTGCCCTAAAAATGAGTATTGATTCATAATATTGAGCAGAATGCCCTGTGCTGTATGGTAGGTCCTTGTTTGTTATCCATTTTAAATATAGCAGTATGTACATGTATAACTGAATCACTTTGCTGTACACCTGAAACTAACACAACATTGTTTATCAACTATAATCCAATATAAAATGAAGTTTAAAAAATAAATTTAAGAAATGAGTATTGATTCAAGAATGTGCAGTAGTGAATCACTGGCTAAACGGAAGGCTAGACCTAGTTCAAGTGAATCTGATCTGTTAGTTTCCTTCTATCTGGGGGTGGAGGTGAAGTGAGGGAGGTAGCAAATGATCTTTGGAGATTTGGAATCTAGGCTCTCAAGGTAATTTAGGATGTTAAATTTTCCTAGCAGCAGAACATTTGACATTCCCATGAATGGACAAATCAATATTCTAAAGACCGAAGTAATTACACCTTTAGGAAAAAAGAAATACCTAGATAACAAATGGTAGTAGAACTTTTGAAGAATTATATAAATAGGAGGTTACAATTGAAAAGGTAGTAAATAGAAAAAGGGTGACAAAACAACAAGGGAACCTTAGAAAAATTATAAGCTGTTTCAGGGTTATTTCTTTCTTTAAAATAATGTCTTTTTAAATCACAAAATTAGCATATTCGTTACAGAAGTTTAGGGAAATCTGGAAAAATGTACAGGAGAAAGATATTAAATCATCCACAATTTTCTAACCTAAAGATAACTTCTGTGAAAAGGTTTTTGTTTTCATTTTGGGAGAGTAATATGAAATGAAACTTGGAGATTCTTAGATTTCTTTCCTACAAAAGGCATCTGCTAGCCCAGGACTCATACACCTAAGAGAAAAAGAGTTTGGGCCAGGTTGGGCAGGCAAGAAGTGGTGACATATTAATCAGAAATGAGAAATAAAAGAGACTGGCATATAATAGAACCTGAAGTATGTTGGACTGTTATTCAATTAAACATAATTCTTTTTGGAGAAGTGCTCACACTTTAGCAAACACTGTTGTGAAACTGTTCATCTGTGAAGCAGATGATTTGTTAAAGTGCCGTGAATTTTAGGGATGCAATCTTAGGGGATACAATTGTCTTGATTATTGTGGTCATCCTTGTAGTGATAATAGAGGTAATCCAAGAGGTGTGTTTAGGAATTTCCCTGGACAATTCCCCTTTTTTCGTTGCAATGTAACACAGGAAAATAATTTAGTCACTTATAAGTAATTTTAAATGTATTATTTTCTGTGTCCTTGGGCCCTCAGAATATCATGAGGAATTCATTCCCCTGGTTAAATGTTTACCCTTTATCACATCTAGTGGTGCATATAATCTTCAACTGAACCAAATTAATTTGTGTTCTGAAAAAAATGTGTTTTTATAGATGTGGTTATTTTCAAATTCCTGGTATATCTTATATTTGACAAGGTACTTTCAATGAAATTAATATAGCAGCATAACATGATTATTTTCTATTAGAATGTGATGGTAATATAAACATGATTGTTACATATTAAACATAAAATTTTTATTTTGTAAAGAACAGTATCACAAGTTTTCAAGAACTGGATAATGATATTTTTATGCAGCCACCAGATAATTTATAAAGTAAACCAGATAATTTATAAAGTAAGGAATGTTAAGTAAGCCCCTGTTAACAGTGGAGTCTAAATAAGTATGTAGGTACAAAAATATCATTGTCCTGGAGGTTTTCTCACTGTAAACCACAGTAATGAACACAGTGCTTACCACTTTAGCTCTGAATTTTTCTGAGCCTGATAATAGAACAGTAGTGAATATACAAGACTGGACAGAGCTATTTGGATTTCAGGCACTTCTTGGCTATTGTGGGAAGAGTATAAGGAGACAATTAGCACTGACATTTTCCTCCAGACTTTACTAATTACTTCGAAATATCACACTGACGTAAAAGAATGATCAGAAATCATGAATAAAATTATTTATTGAAATACAGTGATATTCCCCAAATTTCGTAACTAATTTCCAGGTTAGTTCAATATGGTAGCCACCATTTTTCAACCGGGGCTAATAACCAGTCCCCAGACCAATGAATTCATCCTTTACATACAAGTAATGCCTGTAAATAAATAAATGAGCACAGAAAAGGGTGCTACGTATGACTTAGAAGTCTGGAAAGAGTATTATAAGAGCAGAAATTAGGCTGATAAAATTCATGGCAATAGAGGTTAAGATATCCAAGGTTATGAACTCAAATTCTCTGTCCTTAGCAGGAAATTTTCTCATAACTTCTAACCAGTGATTTATTTCTTTTCTTGAAATTTCTATCCAACTTAATGTTCATAATATATATTTTTACTTAATCATATACTTTGTTAAACTATAGGGCATTTTATTTCACAAAATTAATTGTAAGCACTCCTGAGAACAGGAGTCGTTTTATATACTTTTTTTCCTTCTGCTCTCAATCACCACAAACGTTTAACAGGAATTTCTCAATAATTTTTAAAGGGTGAATTAATCAAACAGTAAATAGATGTGACAGTACAAACAAACTAAACAAGTATTTTTATGAAATGGTATTAAGAAATATATTTTGCTAAAGTTTGATTTTAATATTAACTATTTACCTAAATTATCTTGTCTTCCATCACATCTGAATCTTTGTTCAAGTAATACGAAAAATGAATTTATCAAACTAGATTTTTTTCACTTTTGTTGCAACTGCTATCAACATTCTTCATTTCTTTTATTGTCACACTCCTAAATGTTGTGTTTCATTATATATTATATATCATGTCTGTATATATGTATACACACATATGTATATATATGTATATCTACATATACATATATGCCTGTATACATGCATGTATGTATATATTTCTTAAAATTCTAGCAGCTGCTGCTAGTTTCTCTAAAATGACATACTAAAGAGAAACTTTTTTTTTCCCATTAACACTTTTCCCAAATGCTATGCAAAATCATTGGTTTGGGGACCCTGAGAGACTTCATGTGTGAGTGTATTGCTCAGTTTTGCAGTAGAGCTGACAACGTGACAAATGTCATGGGCCTAGAGCAGCAGACCTTTTTTCTCATTCATGAAACTATATGTTGGCTGGGGGGCCTGCTTCATGTCTCAGGACTGCCTTTACCCTTCTCTCATTTTGACCCACTGACTCTCTTCCTAAGACAGGCTGAAGAAGTACAAAAGCCCAACACAAGTTTCTTGTCTTGTTTAAGCTCTCCGCTTGCACTACACAAACTAACATTCCAATGGCAAAAAGAAGTCTCATGGCCAAAGTGAATATCAATAGAACAGGGACATATATTCATGGGAACTACTAAACAGTTTCAAAATAAAGGATGTTTATGCATAAATGAAAGCAAGAGGGACAGGAGAGTAAGGGACAATGATTATATCTCCCATAGTAAACTACAAACACTCTTTATTTAAAAATAAAGCTACAATCAACCCCCTCTCATCCCCTGCCTTATTTTTAAATCACAAATCCCATCAGTCACACACACACACAAAAGCATCACTATTGACTCTTAGTTGAGGAAATTGGTTCGTATTCTATCAAATGCTGAACACCATTAATCTAGTCAGCCCTGCGTTTAATCCTTTTGCTCCACGTCAGCAACTTGCCTGATGGTTGACAATTTCTAATTTCCTAAATCTTATTGCTAACTTGCAAAGTTTGTAAATTACCCCATCACCACCTTCCCCTGTGCTGTTGTTGCAGTGCAGGCACTGACCGTGTTCCCTCCTGGGTTACTAAAACACTGAACGGCTCCTCGCTGGTCCTTCATAACCCTGACAGAGTGATTATTCAATAAAGCAAATGCAAACAAATGCAAACGTCCCACATTTGCATACAATTAAGAACATTGTGCACAATACTCAAAGCTCTTCTTCTGATCGTTGCTTTTTTCTCCAACTTCATTTCTCACATCTCCCGATGCATATGATAATTTATAACTGGTTAGAACTATCGGAATTTTCTTCTATAAGTTTTCTCAAACCCTCACATATATAATTTATTTTTGACCTATCTGCCTAGAATTCCATTATTCTTATTCTTAAGTAAATCCTATTTATCCTTCATTTCTTTCAAGTCCTAGCTAAGGTGTTATTCTTTCTAGGAAGCATTTCTAACTATGGCATGCAAATCCAACTATTGCGCTATAATTTTTAAAAACTTATCTATTTCTTTCATTTGTTTGAAATCCTGCTGACTAAAATTTTGTCCTCTAACTTGATTCCTGGAATATGGCACATAGTAAATATTAATAGGATAAATCAATGTTAAGTTTTAAAATACTTTGATCCCCTATTTATATATATATATATATATTTTTTCCTAAAAGTAATTAATGAGTTATCACAAAAGTTGAAGTCCACACTGGTCCATACTGAGAAATTACTCTTTTCTGGAAGTTAGGCAGAAATTATTTACTCAAAATGAAAATAATTAATATTTTTTCTTGATTTCTAAAAATAGGTTGGCTTACTAAAGAAGGCAAATTAATTTTTTTAAGTTACAGCTACCCTACTTGATCTACAGAAAGTGCAATGTAGGAATTAGGAGTAAACAGTTCTTCACGCACAATGTTCAGAGCAGGCGTGAAGGAAACCTCATAGGACTACAGACCTAAAATAAAGTCAACTGATGTAAAGTCACATGATTAATGAAAATCTTAGGGATTGTATAAAATCCCTTTCTGTTTTAGGATAAGATTGAACACTAGCTATATTCTCCTTCATATAATTTGCTAGATGTACAGATACAAAATAAAAAATAAATTCCTGAAATCTCTTTTGCAATTAGCATTGTGAAATTAGTAAAATAAACTGACTGTGTTTCAGGAAATTACATACAGAATATTTTTATCTTGTAAATCATATTGAATATTTTCAAACTTAAGATAATTTGTATATTTTGGCTTAAGTTTTGCCACGTAGAGCATTGTCTTTGTCAGCATTACCTAGCTTAAAGAAAGATTTAATGTATTCAAAACTTGCTAAGATAAACTGTGAAGCCATTTTTAAATAGAAAAATAGACATTCCTCTGTCCAAGGTTTAGGAACCAGTATTCCAATAAAAGATAAAATCCTAATCCTGACAAAATAAACTTGAGAGAAGAGAAAATGATTAAGATTTAGTCATGGTCTTTGTTTCAGGAGCCTGGGTTTAGTGGGAGGCTATGACCCTGCTCCATGTTGAACCAGCTTCTCCAAATCCAATCTTGCCCTTTTCCCAGGTGCCTTGGCAGGAGGAAAATCCAGCTGGATCATAATCTAGAAAGATTCATTATGCTGCATCTGCCACGAGCTACTTCCAATCTCAGGGGAAAAGGCTCTTGTAAAACTACCCTGTAACCCCAAGTAGGCAAATGGAAAACTGCAGAGTTGACACCTGATACTGCATTTTATTGTTATTGTTCATCGCATTCACAAAGGGAGTGCTCTCTCTCTCTCTCTCTGCCTAGTTAAAAAAAAAAAGGTGAAATTTTATTCAACCTTAAAGCAGACTAAAGAAGTGATTACTATCCTTAAATTTTGCAACAAGAATAAAAACCATTCTGCAATGTACATATATACACAAAGACAGTAATTAATTCTCTCTTTATTGTGATTATCGACACCTGTATTTTTTTACTTTTCCAGTTTAAACATTGTAAGGAAAATGTGGAAACATTTCTTAATACATCAAAATCATCTTAAAGGAACAGCAAAAAGTTATAAACTAGACATCTCACAAAATCCTATAAGCTAAATATATTTAAGCCAAGTAAAAATATATCCACAATGAAGAGAATTAAATTAAAATAGTAGATAGTGGAAGAAAGAAAAACAGTGGGAGAAAGGACACTCAAAATGCCTTTTGCAGACAAATCAGAAATTAAAATGATAAATTAACTTTTTACATCATATTCATTTAGTGGCCTGAAAATGTAAATGAAAGATTGCTGGAAAATTCAACTGTTTTCACAACCAGCATAAACCATTGTTGTATAGAAGTAGATGTTAGGTTTACTAAATAGAGTGAGTATTTAATGTTGAATAATTTACTTTTCTCCTCAAGAAACAGTTTTTTGATTGTTTACAAAGATATTGCATTTTACTCAATAAAGTATCATTTCAGTTAAAAAATGAATATTTATCTTTTACATTAACCTAACAAGTTTGGTTTAAAATGTTTAGCTCAGAATTTAAAGATGTATTAATCTAGGTATTTTCATAAAACACATCATACTTTTCTTAAGGTTAGTTTTTTGTTATTGTATTTAGAAATGTTAAAATCTCAGGGATTCCCTGGAGGTCCAGTGGTTAGGACTTGACACCTTCACTGCCAGGACCTGAGTTCTATCCCTGGTTAGGGCACAAAGATCCTGCAAGCAGCATGGTGAGGCAAAAAAATAAATTAATTAAGTTAAAATCGCTAAAGTTCAGCAAAGTTTTGCACACCATTATTTAATATACGTTTCAAATATACTGTTTCAAATAAACAGTATAACAGTATAATATACTGTTTCAAATAAAACTTAAAACACATGACTGCCTTTATCTGACTTTTCTACAGGGAATTCATTAGAAAAATGTCCAGAAAATATCATAACATCAGAAATGTATATTTCTGTTACAATAATGAACTCCACAAAATGAGAATAGAGTAATGAGGAAAAGCAGTTTTTTTTTTGTTTGTTTTTTTAAAGTGGCACCATTTTTTTTTTAATATGTTGTCTTTTGCCTTTTTTTAAAAATTTATTTATTTATGTCTGTGTTGGGTCTTCGTTTCTGTGCGAGGGCTTTCTCTAGTTGTGGCAAGCGGGGGCCACTCTTCATCGCGGTGCGCAGGCCTCTCACTATCGCGGCCTCTGTTGTTGCGGAGCACAGGCTCCAGACGCGCAGGCTTAGTAATTGTGGCTCACGGGCCCAGTTGCTCCGCGGCATGTGGGATCCTCCCAGACCAGGGCTCGAACCCGTGTCCCCTGCATTGGCAGGCAGACTCTCAACCACTGCGCCACCAGGGAAGCCCCGAAAAGCAGTTTTTTATGAAAGCCAGTGTGCAAAGTAAAAGTGCTCAGGAAGTCTTCAAGTCAAGGACACTAATACTTTTTCCTCCGCGTGAATTTTAAAATACAATGATATAAATTGCTCATGTCAAAGTATACAGAATTCACATTTAGAAAAACCTTAACATGTGGTCATTGATTTTCTTTGTCATAAAGGAATTGACAAATGAAAAACACTTTTGGATTTCTCCTTGCTATCTTGAGACTTTCCAATTTCAATAGATTTAATAAATGCTGAACACAGAGGGAGATGCTGAAGTTAAATCACTCAACCTTTTAAAACTCATCTATCACTAAGGAGCCTTAAAGATATGTCCCAAATAGTTTCTCCTGCCATAGATTTTATTAAATGTACTGGGTAATTCAAAACCAAAATGTCAATTTTGAAGACAGTCTGAATTTTGCGTTTTGGTAAATAATAATTTTTATTATACTATGAAGTCAAATACTTATGCTTTACTTTCTTAACATGTTAATTATGTTTTCTAAATAACTGAACCACAAATTTTACTTATGATTAACCCCTGGACATTGACTGTAATCTGGTTATAATTCTTCAAGTATTATCTGTTGTTTAATCTATATCCTCATAGGGCATACATAAATTGAAACTACACTGGAATTCCACTTCTCACATATCATATCAGCAAAAATCCTAAATTTGGCAACATACACTAAAGAACCCTGACTAATGTAATTTTGAAACAAAATTGTGAATAACTCTGTATCATTTGACTATGATGTTTCAAACATTTTCAAAAACTCTGATAGTTGAAGAGTCTAGACTTTGTAACTATGCTCCAGTTATCTCCTGCTAGTAGAAGCACTGGTGATTATACTAAACTGATATTAGAGTCAAGACATAAAATTTCAAATATCTAACCTTTTTTCCAGGCTGATTTCTGCCCAGCTCACTCCCTGGTTTGTGGGGGGCGGGGAGGAGGGTAGAGAAACAGATGCATCATATACAACATGTTTCATACAAATCCGTGGAAAGATGACTAGTTTAAAAAATTATGTACGATTTAGTTCAAAAAACATATTGATGTCAAATGGAAGGTTTTCAAATACAGTAGAATCATAAAGTTTAAATGTGTATTTTTGGCAGAAAATGTTTCAGCAAGTTTATAAAATTTGCTTAGAGGTACATTTTATTGAGGACTATGAGAATAAAATAATAAGAATAATCATTCTTGATGAATTTGGACAAAATTATGCATCTCATCGGAGGATCTGGGTCTAGAAAGCAGACACAAGAAAAAATAAAAGGACAGCAGATTTAATGGGGAAAACACTTATAAAAAGATAAAAATGAGAGCAGGAGTAAGTTGGGAAAGCCTTCATAAATCATGCAAGTCTGTTACATTTGCAATGAAAGGGCAAGGAAGGAGAAATTGGGTAGCTGAGCGTATGAGCATCAGACTACAACACAGCTCTGAGAAAGCATCAGCCAGACCAGCTGGGATGCAGATGCAAAATTTACCCATAGAAGAATCACAAATTGAGCAGAAATGGTCAGTCACAGACTGGGGGTACCTTGGAAAGCTTGGCCTCTGATCAAATGTGTTGGGAAATCCTGAAGACACTGCAGCTGGATAGCTGTTGGATCTATGTAGTCTTCATAGTTTATTGGCAATTTCTTACAGAGAACTGAATTGCATGCTATCATGACTGCCCGTGTGTCATTTACTCAGTGACATGTAGAAACATAAAACATTTGGCAGAGGTGCGTGATGAACGCCTCGTCTCACCTTGACTTCAGCTGAGCTGGTTAAAAAATTTATAGCTGTTTGGTTTTCTCACATTCCTATTATACAAAGCAAGGGTTCTCAAGTTTTTTGTTTGTTTTTTTTTTTGTTTCTTTGTTTTTAATTTTATAGACCACATTTGAGAGGTAATTGATTCCATGAACAAACCACAGATGTATTTATTTTTACAATATTAATCACAAGACAACAATCTTTTAATTTTAACACTTCAAGAAATGCCTTTTGTGAGGAGACAGCTAATTGAGTATGGTCTATTTTATATTAAATATCTGAAATGTGCTATAAACTCCTTTTAGACTGAAATATGAAAAAATCATGGGTAAAGCATTGATATAAGTTTGCAAATCATCTTGCAAATCCTTGTCTTGGCAATTGTTATCTTGCTTACTTAGATATGATCATCATTGTCCCTAAAGAAATGTACATTTTTTTTAATTTAAGAGAAAATATCTAAATAAGGACTAGTATTATGGTCATCATGTGATAACTGTAGGTTTTCCAAGTGCTTAGTATTTGGCCAATGAATAGTTGCAATGTATTTTGAAGCGTTAAGTTTTACCATAATTTTATTTTTTTAAATAAGGGTCAGAATACAGAATAACAGAACTATTACATTTTGCCTGTTTGAAAGGTTAAGAGTTCCTTTTGGCCTAATGTAGATAATCAGTTTAGCTCAGATTGCTCAGATTTGCTTAATTCTGAACTATTTTTCTTGAAATTTGTTTGTATTCTGTAACTGAAAAAAAAGTAGATGTTTTTAGAATGTAAAATATTAAAATCATCTTATTTTTCTTTTTAAAAATTACCCTTTTAAGAATAAATGGGACTTTCCTTAAGTCACTTTCCATTTTATTTTTTTAAATAAGGGTCAGAATACAGAATAACAGAACTATTACATTTTGCCTGTTTGAAAGGTTAAGAGTTCCTTTTGGCCTAATGTAGATAATCAGTTTAGCTCAGATTGCTCAGATTTGCTTAATTCTGAACTATTTTTCTTGAAATTTGTTTGTATTCTGTAACTGAAAAAAAAGTAGATGTTTTTAGAATGTAAAATATTAAAATCATCTTATTTTTCTTTTTAAAAATTACCCTTTTAAGAATAAATGGGACTTTCCTTAAGTCACTTTCCATACTTTTGATACTTCCTAACATCCTCTTTGTTTTATCAAGTTTTTAAATCTAATTAATAGCATTTTATTTTTTATACTTAATTATTAACAAATAGTATTTTTATCAGTTGTGTGACTAATAATTAAAATATTAACTCAATCCAGTAGAAATTTGATATTGAACACCTTATGGTCACAGGGGATTAAAAACTAATTACATATATGTGTAATTAGTATTAGTGTATATTATAGTATAATAATTATTACTGGTATAATATATGTATATATTAATTCCATATACATCTATGTATCCAAGGTATATATATATATATATATATACTTTATTTTATTTTTAAATAAAAACTATATATTTAAGGTGTACAACATTGAGGTTTTGATATACATGTACATAATGAAATGATTACTATAGTCCAGCTAATTGACATGTCATCTCCTCACATAGTTACTATGGTGCTCAGAGAACCAACAATCTACTCTCTTAGCAAATGTCCAGTATACCATACAGTACTATTAACTGTAGTCTTCATGTCTTACCTTATGACTTTAGACTCACTTATCCTGCATAACTGCAACTTTGCACCCTTTGACCAACATCTCCCCATTTCCCCCACCTCCCCACCACTGGTAGTGACCATACACTTTGCTTCTATGTATTTGACTTTTTTTTTTTTTTTTTTGCGGTACGCGGGCCTCTCACTGTTGTGGCCTCTCCCCTTGCGGAGCACAGGCTCCAGGTGCGCAGGCTCAGCGGCCATGGCTCACGGGCCCAGCCGCTCCGCAGCATGTGGGATCTTCCTGGACCGGGACACGAACCCTTATCCCCTGCATTGGCAGGCGGACTCTCAACCAATGCGGCACCAAGGAAGCCCTGTATTTGACTTTTTAAGATTCCACAGATGAGTGAGATTATGGGTTTTTTTTTTCTTTCTTGTCTGGCTTATTTCACTTCACATAATGTCCTCCAGGTTGTTTCAACAAACACGTTCTTTCCTAATTTCTGGATATAGTTATTAAACAAATTGCCTTTAATATTAGACATATAAATTGATATGTCTAATATGAACATATTATGATCTCTCATATAAGATATGAACTCTTCTGATGGGATCACCTTTGCTTTGTGTGTGTATATTTAGAGTAATGCTAACATATATTTAGTATAATACTAACCAAATCAAAATGGACATTGTCAAATTAAGTAGGCAAGCCCTAACCACACATTTTATCCACTTCTATAAAATAAGTTATTTTTAATGCAAGGAAGAAGAAACATTTTTTTCCCACCATGTATGCCCAATGTGAACAGTGTAGAGTTAAAATATTTGTCAATTGGCAATTTTAAAATTGTATCTTTAGTGTATTATATATGAGCCATTAATAGTAATGTCATTTTTTCCCCCAAAAGAAACTGTCTCTGTACTTTCTTTCACATCATAGTTATGAGTGTTACTTGGAAAGAATATTAGTGTTCCTTACAAAAAACAAACAAACAAACAAACACTTGCCTTTCTTTCAGAATTAAATACTCCATGTTGTCACTTTTTTGTGTGGGGATGGGGAAAAGGGGGGTATTGCCTTTAGCAATGCACATGAGGTCTGAGTCAGAATGTAAATCATGTAGACCGTTGTATGTTGATGCTGTAAAACTGAGAGTTCTGAGTTTAATAATAAAATCTGTTCATGGAGGGAAAAACAAAATATGGACACTTTATTATTAGGCATTCATTCTGGCATAGTCCAAGCTTTGTTTTATCTTGTTGATAGATTTGAAAACATCACAGGCTGCAAAAACAATAGGACTAACATTTTCATCATGCATATTATATTAGCCACATTGTTTAAAATAGCAAAAAGTACTCCTGGGAGGCCAATTATGGAGATCAAAAGCCATACATGGGCTTCCCTGGTGGCGCAGTGGTTGAGAGTCCGCCTGCCGATGCAGGGGACACGGGTTCGTGCCCCTATCCCGGAAGATCCCACATGCCGCGCAGCGGCTGGGCCCGCGAGCCATGGCCGCGGAGCCTGTGTGTCCGGAGCCTGTGCTCCGCAACGGGAGAGGCCACAGCAGTGAGAGGCCCGCGTACAGCAAAAAAAAAAAAAAAAAAAAAAAAAAAAAAAGCCATACAAGCTGACTAATTGCAGCATACTCTTTAGATCTCAATATATCCAGAAATAATAAAAATGCTGAGAGCAAAATAGAAAATGTAAATGATCAAAAGAAAGAAATAACAACAATACCCCAAATCCTCATCACACATATAAAATTTTCTCCTAGAAACATGTAGTTTCTATTTAATTGTATATCCAGAACCAAATAACTAAAAGTGATTAGAAATGTGTTCTTTTGCTTTTAATGCCAACATATAAGATGGCCATGCCAAAACTCATTTTCTTCACTGTATTGTTTGACCTTCTATATTCTTCACTTTTATTACTAAGAATTTTACTGACTGCTTTTATGTTCATTTTTGGAGTATTTCAAACATATGGGGTTAGTTTGGGTGTTTATTAGTGTTTAAAAACAGTGACTTATCTGTTAATATTCTAGAAGTATTCATTTCAACCTTTGGAAAAGGATTTTTGTCCACTGTGTTTTTCACAGTTGAAAGTAAATATAAGTAGGCCAATCATTCCAGGGTAGATGTTTCATTGCATATTAAACAAATTGCATTTGTGTGTACTGAATTTTTTTTTTTTTTTTTTTTTTTTTTTTTTTTTTTTTTTTTTTTGCTTTACGCGGGCCTCTCACTGTTGTGGCCTCTCCCATTGCGGAGCACAGGCTCTGGACGCACAGGCTCAGCGGCCATGGCTCACGGGCCCAGCTGCTCCGCAGCATGTGGGATCTTCCCAGACCGAGGCACGAACCCGTGTCCCCTGCATCAGCAGGCGGACTCTCAACCACTGCGCCACCAGGGAAGCCCAGTGTGTACTGAATTTTTATCAACGAGTGGGCACTTTCTGAGGCTCCTTGTACTGGCCATATGGCCTTACCCATCTGATCTTTCTTTTGTCTGAAGTCTCTACCAGGCCACTGCTCTCACCCCTATCCTCATCTTCAAATAACACTCCATTTTCCCCTTTCTCATGTAAACTCCAGTTTGTCCTGTGAGACTCATTGGTAATATCTGGTTACTGGAAAATTTTCATCATTCTTGGATCTAGTCAACTGCTATTTCTTTTATGTAATCACTGAGATATGTACATTCTTCAATTTTATCATTATTACACTGTATGTGTATTTGATCTGCTTTTCCTAGGAATATCGGAATTTCTTAAGTGCAAGAATCAGATATTATTATTCTAAAATCTCAGGGCTTAGCACAATTTAGTCCCTGAGTACAAGAAACTGAATAATAGAACATATCAATAAATAGAACTTTTACAAAGCTTCAAAATGATTGTCTTGTAAATAATATCAAAAAGAGTTTCCAAGATTAGCCATAGAGATGACGTTTCCCACCAGCATCATTGTAGGAACAGTATCTCATTGTAGATGAAACTTTTATTTCTAACCACACATGATGGTCAATAACCAAGGACAGTGAAAGTGCCCCTTGTCATTTGGGGGAATCAGTCAGCACAGTGGGAATCAGTCCCAATCTCTGCTTGGTCAGAAGCATGTCCTTGATCTTGGGTAGGCGCTCCCCCAGGTTTTCTTTGAGCCATGTTTAAATAGAGAGTAGGAAATACCTTTTCATATCGAGGATTAAACTATCCCTATGGCACAGTTCAAATATTCTACAAATCTATAGCCTTATAAAGGCCTCTGCTCAGTCACCCTGATACTACCCCATTATTGCATTTTGTTTTAATGTATAACAAAACAAGTGATACTGGATCACTTACATATGGAGAAATACTCTGACCTTTCTAAGAATGTTTTTTTCCGATATTTTTACTGTTTGAGTGATAGGTTAACTAAATAATATTAGATTCAGACCGAACTTTAGAGGACAGATCTTTAGAGGTAATTATAAAATAGTCAAATCCCTTCATACTCAATTTGGAAAAAGAGGTGAAATAGATTATTCCATTTGTTTTCTATGCCAGAAAAGTGATACAGAAATTTAGGACTGATAAAAAAGACATTTCTCAAAGGAAGTGAGTTTTATGCTGGGATGGAAGTCACTATGGCAAGTGTATGTCTTGTTCTAATTATCACTTATTTACATATAACATATACCTCCCCAAACCAGAATTTTTAATATAGAAAACATAAACTAATAATGGTCACCTAAAATAAACTCTAATAGATATAATGTATTTTAGTAAAAATAATGGCTAACATATCATTGCACACTAGTATGGGTCAGGCATAACCATTTTAGATAGATTATCACAATTAAAGTGACAAGGATACAATGCACTGTATTTTAATTTTATTTCCACTGTGTTTAAGGCCATTATATCACTTTTCACTTCCATAAGCAGGATTATAATGTTACCCTCATTCCGTTCTTCCCTTAGAATAATATAGATAATATCATTTATTAAATACTTTCTAATGTGATTGATGCAAATGCTAAAATCGATTTCTTTGGAGAATTAAAAATAATTCAAGGGCTTCCCTGGTGGCGCAGTGGTTGAGAGTCTGCCTGCCGACACAGGGGATGTGGGTTCGTTCCCCGGTCCGGGAGGATCCCACATGCCGCGCAGCGGCTGGACCCGTGAGCCATGGCCGCTGGGCCTGCGCGTCCGGAGCCTGTGCTCTGCAGCGGGAGAGGCCATGACAGTGGGAGGCCCGTATACTGCAAAAAAAAAATAATAATAATAATAATAATAAGTCAATACACTGCACACTCTGTATTTCATAGTCTATCATCTTGGAGCTGTTTTGCAAGAGGAACACCATGGGGAAAGCAGCATTTAGGTTGGTGGTCAAAACAGAATTGGAGCTGTTTGCAAAGGGAAAATCCCAGAGTATTTGCGGTGCTTGATACCATTAATATTAATAATAAAATTATTTAAAATATATTAATGATAACCTATATTAATAGCAAGTAATTTTTTGAAATTGGTTCAAATTATTTCAGTTATTATAGGGGAATTAAAATCGAGAGAGTCTGAAGTCAAGAGTGAATCACATTTTCTTACTACTTAGACATTTTGTCATATCTGGAATGGCTATTGAGAGAGTATTGACCCCTCCGGAGATACTTTGATTCATATTCCCACTTTATTACAACTGATACACAACATTTAATCAGATAATAAACTACCCTTCTTCACCCTGCCAACCCAGTTTTGTTCTTATTTACAGAATTTAACATTCTCTGGAATTATTTCATTGTAAGTTTTTGTTTGTTGTTGATCTTTCCGCAAAGATATGTAAAGTACATAAGCATTAGAACTATCCTGCTCTTGTTTACTACTGTACCCTTGGTGTCGTGGCCTGACATGTACTAGTCGTTCAATATTGAGATGTTAGGAACGTGTTCAGTGTCACACAGCTAGTCCATGGCTGAGCCAGGATTGTAATGGCAGATCTTCACTTAGGTTTATTGGATAATTGGTTCAGGACACTAATGTGTATCACATACTGTGTTGAGAGAGTTTGAGGATATGTCACACCTTATGATTTTGGCTAAATTATTTTCTAACTTCTCTCATTTTGAAATTTATATTCTTTTTCTTCTTTCTTTCTCTCTCATTCCACTTTTCTTCACATTTCACTGAGTTCCTCAAAGGATTCGAGGCAGCTGTGTCTACATTTTCCAGTTCTGGCAAGGTTATACTCTGATGTGTCTATCACATGCTTCTAACAAGTACTCTATTATCCATTCATGAAATTGGGTGACAATGTATTTACTTGAGTCTAGACAGGGTTACTACTCAGTTTTGAGTTATTGTTGTTTTCCCAAAGGGTGTATCTAAGTGCAGTTTGATTTGAATGCAGAGCAAGTAGCAGATATTAAACAATCTTCAATTCTAATATGTAAAATAAACACATAAAACTTGGTAACTGATTTATTTGAATTCATGTTTATAGAGAAAATACAGTACACCTAAAGACACAATTTTTATGTTAGGCCATGTTTATGTGATCTCCAAAGCATCCCACTTCAAAGAGTCAAAGAGTTCTTTGTAAGTAGTGGCAGGCAAATCATCTCATTATAAGGCTATTACATCAACACATCAGGATTCCTTCTGAATGCAGACTGTTGATATCCTTCTGTCTCCTTTCCAGCTGGCAGTTTTGGACACTCCACTGAATTTTTCAGTTTTTCATCACTTCAACAATACAGTCTACTTACTGTCTCACATTTTTGAAATCTTTCCTGTATTACAGGCTCAAATGGCATACATACAGACAAATTCTCTCAATTATATACTCCAATAATATTGTTGGCTTTTCATTAAAGACAATTAAGCATGTTGTATTATCATTGTAACATCATTGTACCATTGTACATTCTAGCAAAATGGCATTTTCCCTCTCAGGTGAAGAAAGTGGATTGTTGTTAACGTTTAGTTTGATACACTGACAAGGTAACACAGAGGATATTTCCTCTTTTACAATAGATATATTATCTGTGAAAGAAATAAGGTTATTATTTTATCAGATATGGTAATAAAGAAAATTATATATGTTTCGGGTGTATTTAATGCTTTATTACAAAGTAAAAAAGCATTGGAAAGACAACTAAGAAAAATGGTGTTTTAAGCCTCTATTTTGGGTGATATTATAAGATTCTATATTTTTGTTTTGTCTTGCCATGTTTCCATTTTGTTTATCTTGCTTGGAAAAGGAAAGAGCATTCTTACTAGAAGTCAGATGTCAAAACATATTATAATGTATCTCAATGAAACCAAAAAGTTACACATCATCTACAGAAGTAATAGCAAAGAGGTGTCAAGTAAGGGTCAATAAGCAGTCTGAATTTAGTGTAGACTACAGTTAATTGACTTTTTGAATGCCATTCCTAAAGCATTTTTATTGAAAAAATAGAAATTATATTGTGAACAGAATTACTAGAGTTGTTTTTAAAATGTCAATAATTAGAAAGTATCATATAAAACATCTTTTAATTGTTCAAGTAATATATTTTCTCATGTAATGTAGAAAAACTATCTTTGCCCTTTCAAAATCACATTACTCTCTTCAAGGAAAAACAAAACTGAATGACACTATTCAGTGGTAAAATCTGGAGAATCCTTTATGACTTTATGTTAAGAGAAGTTCTTCTGAAAGGTAAACTTCAGTGGACACACTGTTCCTAAATACTTAACTGACTTAAAGAAATATTTGAATGTTAACCTTAGGACTGAGGTTTATTAATATCCCATTCTTTATTAATTATCAGTATTTTAACACCATTAATTATTAATTATTACTGTAATAATTTACAGTATTTTCTGTAAAATTAAGTAAGACATTTTGGCCAATCCAGTAATTAAAACATGGTTGCTTCTCATTCCTGTTTACATACCCTCATCCTTACCACAACCTACCATATTGAGTGTTCTTCTATTTACTTATTTATCCATTTATTTATATTATAATTCATTTAGTATTTTTGGTAAAAATCACCCATATCTCTCCCAGGAATTCATTAGAAAGAGTAGTAGAAAAGCCACACATATATCTCTGTGTTATGTTAACACAGCTATCATTTTCCTATGGGTAAAGCCTATTGTTTTATGATCACAACACAGAGTTAATGTTCAATATACATTTGTGCATTTGAATTTATATAAAATTAGCTATGTTTAGATTACATCTAGATGTGGTGGGTAATTGCTAATCTATGGCTATGTAAAGAGGGATTAATGAGAGCTGTTGTCTATATAAAAGAAAAAGAATATTAGAAATGACATTGTTATTCTCAGAGAATAGGACCAATTTGGTAAGAATGGTCATTTCTTTGTTTTTCTGGGAGTAGGGACAGTGGGGTAGGGATGTCCAGTTTCTTCCCTACATGGTTCTGCTTTTCTTTTAGACAGTGTCATCAATAATTTAGTTTCTGAAAATTTCTCCAAGTTTCTGTCATGGGAATATTGGTCAGCAGTCTCGGTGCCCAGGATTACTACATCTTTCCATTTCTTTCTGTGATTCTAAAGCATTTTTGGTGAAAGAGAAGGAATCAGAGATGCTAAATTGCTGACACCTAAGATGAGAAGTTCCATTATTTTATAAAATATCCTCTCCATCGTCTAATTCTAAACAAGCTGTACTGCAATTAAGTGTTTATATAATGCTGAACATACCCCAACATCATATGTAAATATTAATTTTCTAAGTCAATATTTATCAAAATCAGCACTTAAATCTGTAAGTCCAAAAATGGCAATAAATATACAGTTTACATAAAGCTATTTGCCTTAGAGATAAAATGAAATTATTTTTATGTTGAATAAATAAGGTCCAATACAAAAACAATATATAATTCAATTTTTCACTCCTAGTTTGAATAATACCAGAGTGCACAGTTCATGTAGAGAGTGACATGTTAAAGTTTGATGTCTTTGAGTTCAAAACCATTCTCTCAAACCATTAAGTGCAGCAGTGTTACATGAATATAGATATATTTAATACAAAAAATACAATGGTTAAGGGTGATTTTTCTCTTTTCCAATAGAATAGTTGCAACTCTTTTGATAGCTTCACTCTCAATTTTCCTTTTTTCACCAATTCATTCAGGTATGTCTTAGTATATACCTTACTGCGATGCTGTATTAGTTTTTGGTTATATAGTAGTGAAACACAAATATACCTTACTGCGATGCTGTATTAGTTTTTGGTTATATAGTAGTGAAACACAAATATCCTGCCCACATTGAACTAGCATTCCTTCATTGAACACTGATTGCAGAGACACTATTTAATGGGACTTCTAATCAGATATGTTTGGAGTTAATAACAGTCATGATTACTGAAATTTATTTTACTGCTCTAAACTCATATGACATTAAACAAACCCTCAGGTATATGTACGGGTTTGAAGCTCAGACTTTAGATTTGTGTAGCTGGTACTTTAATAACAGTTTCTGAATATGAATTTCATGAATGTGTAAAATGGAGAAACTAATGAGGAATAGTACTCTAAAGTTCAGACCTACAGTAAACATTTGAATCATTACAGAATACATTATTTGAGGTTAAATCCTAGTAGTACTTACTTCAATCCATCTATTTCTTGGAAGATAGAATATTTATAAATATATTAAACATAATCTTATTGTTTCCATTTAGAATTTCTTGAGTCTCATAGCCCTGAGACTTTAACACTTTCTCTGACCAGTGAGCTTAATTTATAATTGATATCTAATAATCAGTCATTATCCTGATAATCTCTGCCCTCAGATATTGACTCTGTCCATTGTAACAACTGAATTCATAACTACTGTCAAGTTGTTTAATATTAGATGATTTATTAATATATTACCCCTTCTTTTTAAACAGTGCTATATCTATCTGCTTATGGAGAGCAAGAAGAATCAATTGACACATGTTCTAAACAAACTTATCTTAAATAAGCTAAAACTCTTGAAAGTTTTTATCATCTGAATGAAAATGGACTAAAAAATAGTTTAAACAAGATGATATATATTATTTTATCAAAGTATCAAGAAAATATATATGGATTGAAAGTTTTACAAACACCTCACATGTTATCAGAAAGTTTCAGCATATAAAAGTTAATACTAAAATTGGGAATTCAATAACATTTCTAAGAATGGCATGTAATCTAAATCTAATTTAAGGTTTGAAAGTTCCACTGATAAATATATGCCAGATTAAAATTGAGAAAAGATGTTGGGACAAAACATCTAAACTAAATCAACTCCATGTGCATTTAATAATACTTCAAGAATCTGAATAAATATGATAAGATAACAATTTTTAGTTAAAATTAAAGTTATCCAAATTAAATTTAAGGGGTAAGCTAATGTAGTTTTGAGTAAAAATAATATAAAGTTGATAATTATGTTCAAAATTAATTTATTAGTTGATCAAACCATCCATTCTTTGCTAAGTGCATGTTGTACAAATAAACTGAGTGCAATAATTTCTAGGATGGATGTTGTTGGAGATGCTAAGAAGAACAGGCAGTGTTTATATCATCCACAGTCTTAAAACATGAAATGGTAAATAAAGCATATCCAAACACTAACTCCAATGCCACACTGAAGACTCACCATCCTCTTGGTCTCTGGGTTTCATGGGATCTTTTTCCTTCCCTTTCACATACACTTCAATACTTGCCATAATTGAATTATCTAAATAGTAAATTTTGGTGGTGTCCATTATACAAGCCCTTTTCTTCTTTCGAGAATCTTTCTATCTTCAAGGTGTACAAGCTTTCCCTCTTTGCTATTATATAGGCCATCAACACTTATAGGGCTAGGGTAAGCCTGTCATTGTTCTACTCTGCCCATTAATGGTGGGTAATTTTAATTCAGAGTTTGGAATTAGGAAGGGGGAAAATGGATAACTCTCAGTGAGAAACAGAGTAGGTCAAGAAGTGAAACCATATGAGATGTGTAATGCCACGTCCAAAGTACATGTCCAAAGTGGGAAAATGTATGTGAAGCCCAGAGAAAATAGTAGAGTCAAATTCACAGCCTGGTGTATAAGGCAGGATGGCAACATTTGAGAGAGACATAACTAAGGTAGATACTATGCATGTAAAATTCATTAATAGAGGCAGTGTATGTATTTCTGCATTTTATTTCTTAGTGAATCATATATCCTCCAAAGCTGTAAGCAAATCTGTCCTTCAGTCTGAAAGGAGACACTATATCTTCCAAGGCTGTTCACTATACAGTGAACAGCAAAAGTAGTTTTGCTACTACTTGCAAAAGTAGTCTGGAAAAAAATCACTTTGTGCCCGTCACAACTTGCAAAGAGACATGAAAAGCCCATGGAGAATTGTCTCCCAATAGTAGAGCCAGGGCAGCCATGGTAGGTAGGATGACCAGGGAGACTTCATTGAGAAGGAGGTATTTTAGTAAAGACCTGTAGAGAGTGGAAGCAGGAACAGGAACCATGTAAAACCTAGAGCATACCAAGATGGAGTCAAAAGTATATACAAAGATGTTGATGTGGGAATGGGCTTAGCACATTTGTGGGACAGGAGGGAGGCAAATATGACTGGAAAAGAATGGGGGAGTAGAAAATAATGCTAGATGAGCTCAAGGAAAAGAGTTTTGAATATTGACCTCTTACTACCTTGTTAAACTTTTCTATTGTTTCTCATAGTTTATTTTGACCTATTTAGGTAAACAATCTTCAAATTATGAGTTTTTTTCACTTTCTAGCCTTTTTTCTCTTAATTTGTTGCACTTATTTTATTATCCAGCATGTTAAATGCACTTGGTAATTATGAATTTCTTTTACTTCTTCCTGATTTTAAGGAGAATGAGTCCATCATTTTATAGTTTTGGGTGATGTTTTAGTAGGTCTATTTTTGTTGCCATTTATTGGGTAAAGAGAATTCTTTTTAATTCTTAATTTACAAAGAATTTTTGTCATACAATTATGTTGAAAGCTATCAAATACTCTATCTGTATCTATTGAGATAATATGAATTTTTCTTAAAGAAGTGAATGACAATATTTTTTATAATTTATTGAGTTATCTTTTATTGACAAGAAAAAAAACTAACATTGTATGCTTGCATTTGGTTCTCTAATATGCCTTTAGCCTTTATAGTCTTATTAATAAGCAGCATAGAATTTAATTTTCCTTTCTCATATTACTCTTGCTTGTTTTAGGATCAAACTTACCCTGTCTTTAGTGAATGGGACAGTATTCCTTATTTTCCTATTAGAAATATTTTTAGAAAATGTTTCTGGAAAAGTTTCTATAAGATAGGAATAATATGTTTCTTGACATTTAGGTAGAACTTGCATAGATAATCATATGGTGTCAAAATTTTCTTTGGGAGGGCTTCCCTGGTGGCGCAGTGGTTGAGAGTCCGCCTGCCGATGCAGGGGACACGGGTTCGTGCCCCGGTCCGGGAAGATCCCACATGCCCTGGAGCGGCTGGGCCCGTGAGCCGTGGCCGCTGAGCCTGCACGTCCGGAGCCTGTGCTCCGCAACGGGAGAGGCCACAAGAGTGAGAGGTCCGCGTACCGCAAAAAAAAAAAAAAAAAATTATTTGGGAAAAAATTGTAACAACTGCTTATTTGCATTAATTTATTGGTTTAAGGGAGTAATTATGCTTTTTCTTTCTGTTTGAGCCAAATTTGGTAGGTTAATTTTTTTTTAGGATTTTCTAATTTACTGGCATTACCTTTACAGTATTTTGTTTTAAAGACTCTTCTTTATATGTGACTATATTAACTTTCCATTCTTAACATTATTTTTGCCCTTTCTCCTCTTCTTGTTAAGGCTAATCAGAAATATATTTTTTGGTTATATCTTTCTAAGAATAAATTTATCTTTGTACATCCTTTCTGTTATATTTTGTTTCCCAAATTCACTGATTTCAGATTTTGTTTTTATTAACTCCTCTTAACACGTTCTTTGGGTTTATTTTGCTATTTTTTTTATCTTCTTAAGTAGGATAATTACCTTTCAATTTTAAGTCATTGTTTTTCTCAAATTACTCTTTAGAAAGCTAATACATTTCTGCTCTAATTTCATCCCAACTTGTATACACATGCTCAAGAAACTAGTTTACACAATTGCCCAAATAATATTAAACTCAAAATATCTCACATATTGAATTTGCTTGATATCAAGACCAATTAATATACATTTCTTGTCCTGATACTGGTCTATCTAAGGAGATGGGTGGTTAAGAAGTGAATTCAATATATTGAGTAAGTATTATTGCAGAAATAAGCCAATAATACAGTTAAAATGGAAATACACATGGACATTTCTTGATTCAAATTAGAAAGCTTGTAGGCTTCCTACACAAGTCAAATCTGAATAGCATTTTGTACCAATAAATGTTTAACAAATAAAGAAGATGAGGAAGAAGAGAAATCCCAGGAAGACAGACAACAAATTACATCAAGAGCAGAATGGAGAGGTCAAGCATTGCCAATATTAAGAAGTGTAAATAATTCAGTGCATGTAGATCATGGATACTAGGTTACTGGTGTAATATCAAGACAGAAATCTTAATGAATTGAGTAGACTTGGGCCAATTTATAAAGTGTCTTAAATGTCAAGTTGATCACTTAGATTTATCCTGAAACTAATGGACATATTAGCAAAATATTTTAAGCAAATGAGTGGCACATTTATAATTGTTTAAGAAAATTCTGGTAGATGTGTGGAGTATGTTGGATGTGAAGAAGTTCAATAATCTAGTCTATATTTATAAACATAACTAACAAGACTGCAACAGAGAGAAGATGAAAGGGCACAAATTCTTCAGATATTATAGACATAGTATTGATGATACTCAGAAAATGAATATATATGAGGAATTACAGGGAGAAGGAGAAAAGTAAAGGTCGATTCAAATCCTTATGTGAGTTCATGGTAAATGAATTGTGACATAAAGACAATCATGAGAGGGTCAGATTTTATTATTAAAATTGTGATATGCATTACTTTGGAAATCAAGTGTCCTGGAATATTTAATTAATCATTTATTTCACTGAACCTAATGGAGAAAAGAGTTTCATAAAAGAGCAACATAATATAATGTCTAATATTAGGTGACATAATATAATATTAGGTCACTTTTTTTACATGTATGCTATTATTAGTAGCTTGGACAAAGTGCATTTCATAGCATGTGGAGTGGAAGCTGTGCTGCTGTGGATTAAGGTGTGAATAGCAGTGAGAAAAACACCAGCAACACTTTCAAGGAAATTGGCTCTACCTTTTGACTAATACCAAGTTTCAGTTATGCAAGATGAGTAAGTCCTAGAGGTCTGCTGCACAGCATAGTTCTTAAAGTTCACATTACAGTATTGTATACTTAAAAAACATTTCTAAGAGGATAGATCTTAGGTGAAGTGTTCTAATCACAAAATAATAATAAATAAGTAAAGAGGGTGTAAGGAAACTTTTGGAAGTGATGGACATGTTTATGGCATAGATTGTGATGATGGTTTCGTTTATCTCCAAACTCATCAAGTTGTACACATTAAATATGTACAACTTTTTGTATGTCAGTCATACTTAATAAAGAGGTTAAAACAATTGGCTCTAAAGGAATGAAAAAAGGGTGCATAAGAATGAGGAAGATGCTTTGGATTTCTGTAGTTACTTTTAAAATGGTAGAATATGTTTGTATGTTGTTGGAATAGTAAGCAAAAATTAAGACAAAAACATCTTAATGTTAGATAATTCAAACAAAATGATAAGGACTGGGTTCTATAAATCACTATGGTGGATTAATTAATTCATGGATGAGAAAATTTAGAACTTTTGAAGTTCTGAGATTTTAGAAAGTCCTGAAAATACCATATTTTGGTTCACAAAAAGAGGTCAAATAATCTCACACATGAAGTCCAGAGCACACTAATGATTATGTATATAAACAGATGAATAAAGCTGAATAAATCTCAGAGCTGTATAGCTTATATCTGAGCAATTATTTTCAGCATAGTGCAATAATTGGTAGCAAAGATTTCATTGTGAGCAAAATTGGGACATTAGTCATTTCTCTGGAGTCATATTTGGCTTTTAATCCCACACTTTAACTATTTTATATTGGGCAAGTTACTTAATTTTAATATTTACTTTCTCCCCTTTAAAATGCAAATAATAATTGTGCCTATTTTGCAGATCATTGTAAAAGGTAAATGACATAGGACACTGTAAGATCTCAATATATGTTAGCAGTTTGTTATTACATAGTTTTCCAGACCTGTTTCAATCCTTTTTCTTCTTTATGTGGTTCTAAAAATTGTCTTTATTGGTTCTTATAAAATGACTACTGTCTTCTTAAACAGACTCTATATTTCCAGTGCTTCTATTGCTACTTACGTGAGAAAATTACATTTTACAGTTTTATTATGCTACCAAATAATTTATTATGTTAAGCTTTTTGATGGGGTGTTGCAAAGCTTTTATTCTCTTCTCTCCTTCTTCCTGAGTTCACAAATGATAAGAAATGCCACTTGCTTACTGTGGGATATTTAGTCTCCCTCTCAAGGATGTTGGTGCCAAAGACAGTAGGAACACAAACCATGAACTAAACCACAAAGAAACTTCCAGCTATACCAGCTTTGAGCATCTCAGCTATTCAGCCTAAACATCTAATAATTAGATTTTAGAACTGATATTTCACTCTATTCCACTCTCGGGCTTACAACTTCATAGTCTTGATGCTAGGTATTTGGAAGGTTTGGCTCTACGGTTGTTTTTTTTAAATTAATTTTCTAGAGCAATGCTGTCCAATGGAACTGTTTGTGATGATGGAAATGTTCTATACCTCTGCTTTCCTATATGTAGCCACTAGTTACATGTAAATATTGAACAGTTGAAATGTGACTAGTGTGACAGAGGAATTAAGTTTTTAATTTTATTGAATTTTATTTAAAAGATAAGTTTAAAGACACCCATAGCTAGTGGCTACTGGATTGGACTTAAAGTTCTTGAGTTACTGTATTCAACTTTTAAAATGGTACTTCTAACAGTCATATCATTTTTTAAGCTTGTCTGAAATGGAGGATTATTCTCTAAATTGAGAATCTTTTAACTTTCTACTTGAAGTCATGGTTACTGATTTTATACAAATAACTGATATAATTGTTAACCTTTTTCCACCCCAAGTAAAGTCTTGGAATTTTATTAATGATCTTAACTAGGCACATGAGCCCATCTGCATCATAAGAGACTCTCAGTTTCTATGTCTATGCTTGATATGTTTTGAATGATCTTAGCCATTGTGTGTGTGTGTGTGTGTGTGTGTGTGTGTGTGTTTTCAAGGCATATTGGGGGGCTGGTGATGCTGGAGATCCAGGAACAGAGCTAATGTTAAAACTGAATTTACCTGCAGAGATTTCACAGACTATCAAGAAGAGGCTCTGAGGAAATTGACAAGGAAATGATCACTATTATCCAGGCTATGAGAACATCAATTTCATGTGCTTTTCACATTTCAGTGCTTATTTAGTAATGCCTTTGTTCTTTGCTAGATCAAAGTAAAGTTTGTGAACATTTCTGAGGGATAGTAAATAACAGAGCTTCTTAAAGTTAGCTTTTATTATAAATATCTTTGCATTTGTTTTTTGTTTTGTTTTTTTTTTAGAAATGTGAAATGTATTTATATGTTAACTTTCTAAGAGAAAAAAATCAAAAGAGGATGTTTGGCCTGTTCTTAAGTCATTTCCTCTATTGCAGTTGCTATTGCCTGTACCTCTTTAATCTGTAGCCAACTTCTCACATGTATCACACATTGCAGAGAAAGGCATATTGAATCCTACAGCCAAGGATGGTAGATCTACATGGTTTGTGAGAGAACTGCCTATACTCAGCATAGAAAAAAACAGTAACAGTGGAAACCCTGGTACTTTGCTCTTTAAGATCAATTTAGATAATATTAGCATGAACCAGCCTCATCTATTTAGGGGGTGGCCCAACCTAGCTTCTATCCAAGGCATTGAGTCCATAATTATTGCATCTTATTTAGTATCATTTTGGATAGTCAGCAGTTAAAGCAAGCTAGACAGCCACTTGGCCTGTTAACGGAGAATCTGGACAGTAAAAATCAATTTAGAAGGAATTAGTTAAGGTAATTCCTCCAAGGAGGCCTTTGCCGTGTCTTTGGCTTATAGAACTGGAGTTCATAGAATGATGGTAGAAAAACATAAGTGATCAAAGCATCAGATGCAAATTGATGAGTGTTGCATAGAATAAAGTAGGTTCATGAATGGGGAGGTTACAAATTACTGATTTCCTACAACCCTGAGGATGAAACCATAACTAATGTGGACTCTTGTCAGAATCTAGATTAGCTCTTAGAATAATTTTGTATTTATATTTTACATTTTACATTTCCAACATTTAGTAGACCATAGTGGCAAATGCTGAATAATAAAGAAAATAGGAACGAAGAACTGAGTACAGTATTTTTGTAGGTAACCAGAATATGTCAAATATAAGTGGAATTAGAGTTAGGAGCACCAATACATGGTGTACTGAGATATGTTTTATACGGTCCTGTAGAGTGATAGATCCTCATCAGGGATAGAGGCTAATTTATTCAATATTATGTGCTTGCAGGAAGCATACATTAAACAAATACTGAATCTGCCTGAATAAAGATGAGTAGGGCTTCCCTGGTGGCACAGTGGTTGAGAGTCCGCCTGCCAATGCAGGGGACACGGGTTCGTGCCCCGGTCCGGGAAGATCCCACATGCCCCAGAGCGGCTGGGCCCGTGAGCCATGGCTGCTGAGCCTGCGCGTCCGGAGCCTGTGCTCCGCAACAGGAGAGGCCACAACAGTGAGAGGCCCGCGTACCGCAAGAAAAACAAACAAACAAACAAAAAAATGAGTAGATTTGCCTCTTTCAAGAAGTGATAGAGGGCTTCCCTGGTGGCGCAGTGGTTGAGAGTCCGCCTGCCGATGCAGGGGACACGGGTTCGTGACCCGGTCCGGGAAGATCCCACATGCCGCGGAGCGGCTGGGCCCGTGAGCCATGGCTGCTGAGCCTGCGCGTCCGGAGCCTGTGCTCCGCAACGGGAGAGGCCATGGCAGTGAGAGGCTGGCGTACCGCATGTCTATTTCAACATGGTTGCATTTAGGCAACAGAATATATTTTAAATAAACTTCTGATATTCTTAGGTATGTTCATTCACAGATATTCCATAGATACTCACAGCAAATGTAAAACATGCCAAAGATATTGCATCAACTTAGCATTTTGTCTTTTACGCTCTACCTATCTTCACCCTTCTCATTTCAAGCCCAATTTTTATCTGTTACAATTCTCCATATCATAGAATTATATAAAAAGACTGTAAAGAGTGTTATTGTTATATAGTGCTTAATTCTTTATGTACATTTGGAATATTTCATAATATACAGGAAAGAAATAAAATACAGTATGCTCTTTGCAGCCATAAAAGGAAAACAGGAAGGGTATTATCCATCCTGTTCCATGTGTATGGTAACAGGATAACGCCTTTTACACAGGGTTGTCTGATAATTATTCTTTCAGAGATGCTCTCGCTCTTTTCCCTTATTCTGCTAAACCTGAAATGTGAGCATGTTTCTCCCAGAAACAAGTTGCCAAGTAAAGAATATTTATATTTGAAAACCCTTTTACACTTTTTTAAAAGTTGCTGAAATTTAGGAAACTCTGAAGCCTGTAACTAGCAGCAGGAGGTGAACCAATTAGGATTAACAAATCGAGTGATGCCTCATTCAGACATATTTCTAAGGCCCATACTTTTCTCTGATGTGTCAAACCAATTATTTCAGGCATATTTCAGGGATCTCTTTCTTTACAAATGTCTTTAGTAGCCAAAATAAAATATTAACTGACACCTATAATGAATGTTTTAATTCTCTGTGTGCAGTTGGAATATAGAACCCATGAGAAAACAATAAGAAGAAAGTTATCTAACAGAAAAGTACTTTGCAGTTTCTCATTTGACCGTGAATTATGTCCATTGATCTGGAATATTTCTACACAAGAAAGTGGAAGATATGTAAAATAGCGACTGACTTTTCATAGAGGGAAACGATAGTAAAAGAATTTTATGATACCATTAGTCTGTACTTGAACATTTAAGTTACTGTATAATTTATTTCATATGCTTTCCCTTTCTCCTCTACACTTATTCAAAGCTTTAGACAGTGTAGACACTCTAAGAGAATAAAACGAAGGTGACTTTAACTTGAGGATTCCTTTTTTGATTTCTCATACTCTTCCCCCTCAGCTGTACCCACCTATTCAATTTCATAGTTTTAGTGCTATGGGGTAACATCCTCCCACAGTCTCAACTCTCCAAATACATTAGGAAAGTTAAAAGAGACAAAATGAAGCACATAGACATATATGAGTCTCCCTATCATAATCCCTGTTTTAGCTCTTCTTTAAAAACCAAAATTAATAAATATCAATATTTATATTCACATCACTTTGTAGATAGTTAAGGGATAAAAATAATTAAAAGTCTACATCACACACTGCCCATTTGGACAGAAATAAACCTTGTTAAAATTGGATGCTGCGGGTGAGGACATGAGGGTTTGATTACCTGTTTACTCCCACTGTGGATATTGAAATATGGGCTGTAATGCTGAGTTATGACACACATCTTCCAGGCATCTGTGTATTACAGTACCTACAAAAACACCTTTAATTCAGGAAAATATTTGTCATCAATGATAAATATTTGTCATCAATAGTCTAAATATTATGTATATATTATTATATACATATACAATATATATACAACATTATATAGTATAACACACCATATTATAATATAACTTAATGTAATATATAATATATAAATTATATATGTAATAATAAGGAAAAATAATGAATAAAGGTTCAAAAAAAATTCCCCACGAAACAAAATCATTAACACTGACATAATGAATGTTGTCTAAAGGGCCAAGAGATCTGATGGACTGGGAAACAGGCAGGAGAATCCAACTGTCACTGGCCCCCAGCCTGGGAATATATGACGTAGACAGTCCTCCTTCCTCAGCCCTGGCCGGGCCACCCTGCCGCATACACATTATCGTCTCAAAGCACATAATATATATTTTTAAAAACCTCAATACAACTAAGCATCCTGAAGGGCCCTGGGGTAGCAAGAGTTTGGCCCACTGGAGCTCAGGAAGGAACTACGGGACAGGAGAGCCACATTGTGTCTTGCCCAGCTGAGTTCTCTCTCTTCTTATGGTGAGTGGGGGGGAGGGGTTGAGGTACCATATTCACGTGACCAGGAGCTAACTCCCCCATCACCCAAGATGGTAAAGGAGAGGTCAGTTTGGAAATGTGCTGCATTCATGTCCAGAGCTCTTAGGGTGGGGGTGGGGTTTCTGTTCCAGGGGATGAGGATGCTGGGAATGTGGCTGTGCCTGTCAAGTGCTTAGTTACTTGTCCTTGGTAGGGAAGAGCCCCACCTACCGCAAAAAAAAAAAAAAAAATTACTAATTAGAATATAAGGTGAAAACAGTCTGAGCATTTGGGAAATACAATAATGGGAGGTTCAGCTTGTCTCTTCCCCAAGTTTGTTCTTTCCCATCACTTTATCCTGTCTCACAACATCACCTATAAATTATCTTTCCCTAATATATATATTCCTCGATGTCTTCCATTTCTTGATTATCAGATTTGTACAGTAAGCTCTACTTTTTTTTTTTTTTTTTTTTGCGGTACGCGGGCCTCTCACTGTTGTGGCCTCTCCCGTTGCGGAGCACAGGCTCCGGACGTGCAGGCTCAGCGGCCACGGCTCACGGGCCCAGCCGCTCCACGGCATGTGGGATCCTCCCGGACCAGGGCACAAACCCATGTCCCCTGCATCGGCAGGTGGACTCTCAACCACTGCGCCACCAGGGAAGCCCAGTAAGCTCTATTTTAAATCCCCAAAGGGTATCAAATAGTCACCGCAAATTTAACATGTTGCAAATATTCCATATTCCATTGCACTTGACAACCACATGGTGCAAATAGTCTGCATTGATTCCTACAAATTCATGCGATCATTTTTTTTCTAGTTGGGAAAGTGAAAAGCAGGAGATTGTTAGGTGCCTGAGTACAAAACAGTGTTTGATAATTCAGGCCATTTTTTTCTCCTTTGTTTGCTGTTTCTGTTTCCACTGAGGGTTATTAAAACATGTTATTCTTGCCTGCAATATGCTCTTCTTCAGTTTCATTAGTGTGGAATACTGTGGGAAGGTCCGCAGCACTGGCGATGGCTTCTCCATCTGGCTTCCTAATCACTGCTTTGCCTCTAAGGGTGTCCATTCTCCAGCTTCCTTGGCATCTAGACGTGGTCGTGCTGGTTGAAATAGAGGCAGGATTTTTATTCCACTGATGCTTGAGAAAAGAATATTTCCTAACAGCAACTTTATTTAGGTAATCTCCCAATGGTTTTAGGAGTTATTCCTAGAGGCTCAATCTAGCCCTTACTCTTTAATCCCTTCCGATATACTTAGCCACTGTCCTATTAAGTCCCTTTCTGCCTAACATTCTATAGCATAATTTCCATGTGCTACACTTACACTTTCACTTCCTCAACCCACCCTTCAATGTAATGTTCTCTAGCTCAGGCAATTCCGTTGTTTCAGTTGCTGAGGCATAAGTCTTGGAGTCATATTTGACTCCTTCTTTTGTCCCTTCCTCATATGCAGTACAGCTGCCCATCATGCTGGCTAACATCCCTTTAAAATTAATCCAGAATCCCACCATTTTCTGCCATCTCTACCTCCATCTCCAGGGTTAAAGCCAAACTCACCTCTTTCCTTCATTATTGTAATGACTTTCTAATTGGTTTCCTTGCTTCTAATCATGCCTCCTTGAAATCTCCCCTCTGTTTAGCACATAGAGTGGTGCAACAATATCAGTCATATCCCACAATCATACATAAAACAGCACCAACCTCTCACCATAGAATTAGCTCCCTAGCCACTTGATCTTGTCTTATTTTTCTCCATAACATGTATCACTTTAGTATATAAGAGATGTTTACTCTGCATTGGTCTATTGGCTGTCTAATTTTTGCACCCCATCCAGAAAACTACAAGCCATATGAAGTAAACAACGTGTTTCTGTGTTTCTGATTTATTGCCAGCATCTAGAACAGCAGCTGGTGCACATTAGGATGCTTAATAAATATTTGTTGAAGAAATGAATGGCAGACTTCCACTGAATTCTTCTAATGACTCTTCATCTCACTAAGAATGAAGTACCTGTTGTTTTTCCTCCCTACGAGGCTCCAGGCTTCTCCTAACACTCTGACCTCATTCCTACATTGTTATCTCTGCTCCAGCCATATCAGCCTCAATATTTGTCTTTTAATACGTGTGTAATGGTCACCTCTGCCTATAATGCTGTTCTTCTAGGTACCCATGTACCCTATTCCTGCACTTCTCAGTTTTTAATATTTCCTGTTTATAGAAGACAGTACTTTAATATGTTATTTGAATCCTTAAGAATTACGGAAAGTATTCTGATTTTAAATATATTTTAAATAGAAGCATATGGAATATTGTATATTATGCTTATCCTAATAAGCATATGGAAACCCTCAGATAGGCTGAGAATGAGTGTCTAGGGCAATATTTTCTGCAAAAATACAGACAATATATCAAATGGATTTTTAACTTTGTAAAATGCCAAAGGAAGAGCTGAGACATTTAATAATTGCCAGGACCTTTCTCTGAAAGCTCACCAGGACCATGAGTCATTGTTTAGGTGACAAGATGTCAGGATATGACAAGATATTCCTGTTATATAACATGACAAGGAGTTTAACCCAGTTCTAATGCTGAAAAATACAAGTCAAAGTAAAAATAAAAATGAAATAGGTCTTCTTTCGTTTCTTTGATGAAAAGATATCAAAGGACTTTATAAAGTACTTCTATTTTCAAAATGCACCAACTCAGAACCTGAGCCAAAAAGTAGGAGCCTTTTATAAATGGAGATTCAAGTGTTCTTTTAGTAGTCTAAGAGCAATCTTAAGACAAACCTGGAAAAAGAACATACCTCTGTCAGAGTGCCACATTAGCCATGAGGAAATTGTTTTTATTAAAAACAGAAAGATTTTGTTGAATAAAAATGAAAAATTTAGAAATATCCCATCTTTAATAGATTTCCTGAATTGCTTTGGATTTATTTAAAACTATGTTACTATGGAGAGGAGTACTTTCCTAAAGAAAACAGAGCATTTTTATATAAATTTAAGCATACAGATTTAGAAAGTTCACATTTTTAAAAATATAAATTTTATTATGAAAAACTTCAATGAAGATGGATAAGCTTGTTAGTGAGATGAATTACATGATTTGTTGATTTTGGTAAATCAGCTCATGTTAAAGACAAGAATTTCACTTGTTACTATTAGCTTCATGAATTAATAAGAATACACATAGCTTACTAAATCATTATTTTGCAGTAATTATGAGTTGAAAGGCATTTTCTAACCATTAAACACCTGCTTCCCTTATAATTATCACCATTACCTAGTGAAGTAATTGAATAATTTACATTATACACAGAAACTTTCTCTGTTTTTGTTAGGATAATTCCAGATATTTATAGGAAAAAAAACGCTTAAGAATATGATAGTAATCCATGTGAAAAAAAAATGATCAATTAGATGAGTGTTTGAAAATTTTAGAAAACTAAAGGGTTTCTGTCTGTATTCTGCATATACCCAATCTTCCAGATTCAAGCTTGTTTTCTGAAATACAACGTCTTCAACTTTTGGAGTTCAATGCTCATCGTGACATTTTTCCAGTCTTTTAGCATTCATGGATAATTTGGTATCAACAACCTCACCATCGTCACAAGTATGGTCTTATGTGAATGTTATGGGGCAGGCTCCTCATCCCCAAACATGGCCTTTCAAGGGGGTTATCCTTCAATCCCCAAAGATTTTATTTATTACTTCAGTCAATAAATAGTTTATTTTTTATTTATGTTAAAGTTTTAATTTCTTTTCCTTCAAGACATTTCTAGAGTCCCCTAGGAAAGTAACACCTATTTGATTAGGTAATACGTTAAACATTTTTTAACTGACACTTTATTCTAAATTAGTTTACAACTGAACGAGAGAAGGAAGAAAAAAAAAAGAGGGAAGTAAGGAAGGATAGTAAATTGTCTGTTTTTTCAATTCATTCATTCAGCAAAGATAACTCATGATCACCATAAGCCTGCCCCTATGCTAGGAGCTGGTGATAAAAAGCTAAATGATTCATGAAACCTGCCCCCAGGTTCTGAGAAGACAGGTGTTACATGAATGTATATACAAATGTTGGGTAGTCATACATTATCTTAAGTGTTCTCTCAATCTCCTTTTCTCTTGTAGGATGGTCTCTTTATCCCTGTATAACCTAGTTTACTCTGTGTTTTAATGCTTTTTACTAGCCTCTCAAAAGCTTTTACTTCCATGCTACAGCTAGCCCACTCAAAATCCTTGTTATCCAAACCCACTCAGAACCCCATTCCCATTTAACTGCTCTGGTTTAAATATTAGAAGAAGAGAATGTGATAAAATCTATGAAGAAAATATGAATACCTGCAAGAGTGCCTTAAAGTGTTTTATTTTCCATATTTGTTTATCTATTAAAGGAGTCACTTGTTCTAACACAATGATGATGAAGTTTCAGGAGATTTATCTGAAAGTGGATATTTCTACATCTTGTTAGTTATAGTACAGAGGCCTGCTTCCCATACCATTTTCATTTCCATCACAAAATTATTGACACAAATCAACCAGAACAATGAGTTCCATACCTGACAATTCAGTTCTCTAAAGAACTGAGTGTCTAAATCCTTCATTTCTAAATATACTTAGCACTGGAAACAGTATAAATAAAAATAGATTAAGTAAAACACAGATTATTTATGTAAACTAATAATAATGTAAATGCTCTTTAAAAGTAAATCATTACACTAAATATAAGGTGAATAGCTAAACAATTCATCTATCTTATTGAAATAATCCAAATAGGGAATATGAATTTAGATCACTCAGGGTCCAACAGAAAACAAATAAACAAAAATAAGACAACAAAATCAACACAGATAACTCAATAGAGTGAATTTAATAGGATAAAAGAATTACAACAGTTGCAAAAAGATGAAAGGGCAAAGATAGTGAGACATAGAAATTAGTAACAGTCTAAGGTCCTGCGCTCACAGAGCTCAAGGTGTGGGTATTACCAGAACTCAGAATCTCTAGCTGTCCAGTAGATTCCAGATCCATACAAAGTCTTCTCAGAGGGGAGGTGCATCACTGCCAGAGATGCCACCTGAAGTGGAGGGGGAGAGAGGGCCTTGGCTTCCCCTCATATTCTGTCCTTAAATCTCCTGCCAGAGTCTCTCAGAGGTAGATTTTTAACTGAAAGCTAGTTCACAAGGGAACCAGGAAATACAGTTCGCAAGAGTCAGCCTTTGAAACAGAGCAGAACAGAGGGAAAATATGGTTTTAAAGCAAACAACAAGTGATTAGCAAATTATGATTTTAAAAAATGGTGACGTTTTTCTTCTAATTTCCTAAAATTTTTCAGGACATTGATTTAGTTTTTTGTTAATACTGTTATAAATGAGTTAACCCATATTCTAAAATGAATCATGTCCTTTTTTTTAATGAAAAATCTTTTTGTCAGCTTCATGACTCTATTAGCTGGTTAGTGACCAAATACTCAAATTATTACAAACAGTAGTCCATGTTGTTTACCTGCTTAAAACTCAAAAAAGCTTCTCAGTGAACTCAGAATAAAATAGAAAGTTGGTGCTTTACTCACTAGGCCTCCATGGCTCTTGCCTGCCCTTAGGAGATTGTCTTGTTACTCTCCTATGCATCCGTCAGTGGATTGCTCTTGCCCTGGCTGTCTTTCTCTTTCTAAAACTCAACAGACTTCTTCACTGTAACACACTTAAGCCTGATTTTCACTCTGGAATATTTTCTCCACATATGTTATTGTTGGCTTAGGTCTGAGGCCTTAACTGAACCTCCACATCCTCAGAGTAGGCTACATATCTGTTCTTCTCAAAGAAATATGCTGCTCAGTCTTTCACCCCACAAATCATTTTCTACATAGCAAGAACCAATTCCTGGTATCTTCTCGTTTTGTTATATTTTGTGGTCCTTGCTAGAGTTGCAAAATTCCCTAAAATAGTAGCTGTCTCTCTCTTGGCTTCCAAGGAATCCATCCTTAGTACTTAAGAAGTACTCAGCACGTAAGGAAGTGCCATAAAGATTTATTTAATGAATAAATAAGTGGATGAATGAATAGCCTATTGTTGGGTTTTAAGGTCCTACATTATTTCCCACATCTCGTCCAGCTCTGCCTGCTCCCTTAAAGGCCTACCACCTCCTGCAAGGAAAGACATGTTTTAAATTGATTGTTTTGCTAGTAGGCCACTGTCTGGACCACATTTACCTGGATCAGTTGTGGATACTTCCTAAAGTCAGTTATCTAGATTTCACCCTCTCCTTTTGCTTCTGAAGTGGATATGGTCAACTGATTCTTCACATCCTACTCACCCAGATTTTCAAGAAAAGTTCTGTGGATCTTTTCCATAGAACCGGTAACTTAGGTTCATGCAAGTACCATGGACTCAGTCAGTTTTCAGATCAAACTTTCTCCAAACATGAGACAAGTATTTAAGTGCTTGCTAACTGTTTATAAATGGTTACTTGGCTTCTCCTTTGGCTTTTCATCCACATGTGTCTAACTTCTGAGGCAAGGGCTCTCCACATGAGAAAGCATAAGTGGTAAGATCAAAAAACTCCATTCTTTTCCCCTAGAAAAGATTATCCATTGAGCTATCATCCAGTACATTTTTACATTTGACTGCAGTGATATTACAGATTTAAAGACATGATCCAAAGTGTTAAAAGTGTTTTCTCTCCAAAAAAAATAATAAAAAATAAATGAAAAGATAGACAGGAAATCATGCTAATATTATGAGGAATAAAGCTGTGATGAATGAACTGTGGGCCTTTCCTCTACTTTTAGCTACTGCATGCCTAGTTTATATACTATAGAAAAGTTCGTCTTTTTAAATTTTATTTTGTGATATATATCTTTAACTTCTACTTATTGGAAAAATGGAACTCCTACAGAGTGTGTAGTAGTAGCTTGTTGTTTCCCAACCTGTTTCCATTCTGTAGTCTCTAATGCCACATGTGGGTCCCATCTCTCTTCCCTTGTCATTTCTCTGAAACTTCCATTTTACTATCTTCATAATAGGCTTGGCTCATGTCCACTCTTCTTGCAGCTCTGGCTTGTGTTTTGCTTTCCCCCTGGCTCTAAGCCCTGTTCCCACCATCTCAGCCATCCCAACTTCAGTTTCCTACAATAATCCTCCATACACTTCACCTCTAACTCCAAATTTACATTCTCTTCTGGCAAATAGCTACACAATTCTCTGCCCACCCCAACTGTCTACTATATAGCATCATTTAAATCTCAGAAATTGATCTCTAATATTTTCAACTCTACAGAGAATAATCCTCTCCAAATTATCTTTATTACTAAAACTGTTCTTAATAACACTTTGACTTCCAAATACACAGTTCTTTGGGCAACACACCCCATAACCTCAAAGACTAAATCCCATATTTTTCCCACTTCTTTCCCATACCTTTCCTTCTTTTAAAAGCTTCATTCTTTTCTTGGCCCAGAGACTTTTAATCACTTCCAATTAAACTTTAAAACTTCTCAGGCATATGTCCTATCACAATTATTATGCAAAATTGAACTCTTCCCAACGCTTATCTAGTCCAAATAGTAGCTTGTTCCTTTCTATTTTCAAGTTTCCAAACCCTAATAACAGACTCCCCCCTCTCACAAATTCCATTCTTCTTCCCACAGGCATTCTCTGGAACCTGGTATCTTGTTTCCTGCTATTCTGATTATGTTTTACTTGCACTGTCCAACAAAAGCAGCCAGTTATACTCTTTCCTTGGTTTCACAGAAAAGCTGTGTTTTTTTTTTTCTCCTGCTCATTTATTCCTGTGCTCTTAATCCGACATCCCATGACCTGTGGGTTCAGTTCCACTCACACAGCCTTCTCCAAAAAGCCCATATGCTTAATGGCTACCAAAGTTGAAAAATGTTTTATGTGGGCTCCCAAAAGGAGAAAAAAGTCCTGTGTTTGGGAGTTTGTGATATGCAGTGTTCTCTAAAGAATGGAGCCTTGCAAGACACTCATCTTGCTTGGATCTAAGAACAAGGAGCAAAGCTCCTCATTTCAGAACAAACAGAAGACTTTGCCTAAGGGCATTCTCTAGATGAAAGAAAGGATGTGTCTGGTCCTCATTGGGGCTGGTTGGAGTTGCTGGGGAATTACCACATGGAAACGCTGACAGCATGAACTTGATAGATACCTCAGATCCTTCACCTCTGACACGGGACGGCATTAAGCTGGCTTCTATGTGCATTTCTCAAAGGCAATCCTCAGTGAGATGGGGCATCAGTTAACAGCAGCAGTTAACTTTCCCAGTGTGGTGTACTGTATTGCCCTCTTTTTTTTTTTTTTCTCACTTTTCCACTTTTTTCCTTCTGCTTCTTGATTCATACTAAATTGTCTACACTAAAATCTGCTTCTGCATTCAAAGTAAGAGTGCAACTGCCATTCCATTCTTATGTTAGCCATTATTCTGTAGCTCCATCCAAGCCAGCAATGAAAGGTTGGCTTAGTCCAAAAAAAAATAAAATCAGATGGAGTTAGAGACCCATAATTTTACTAGTAAACAAACAAACAAATGAGTATTACTAGTTTTTCCTTATGGCTTAAAAACTCTACTACATCTATGTTCAGCATTCTAAATTGCTGAAATGCATTGTTATTGTTATTTGTGGCCATATTTATATTCAGCTGTCTTTTTATGTAAGCACTGATGGCCATGTTTGCCATATTTAAATGAGGATTTGGTGTGTGTATGGATTTTGTTAATATAGATTTTCTCATGAAATGGACACTTTGAGTACCTGATACGTATCAGTCATCATTCTAAGGACTTTGTTCATATTTGCACGTTTGAGTGTCAAAACAATCCTTTGAGATAGATATTATCATTATCTTGATTTTGCAAATGAGTAAACTGAGACCAAGAGATAATGAACAGCATGGCCAAGGGGTGACAGCAAACAGCATAGCCATGAATCAATGTCCCCCTTTTCCACCCCCACTAACACTCTCTCCTTAGTACAATGTGCTTAACCATGATGATGTACACTTATACATTTTCCAATCAAAATCTAAGATATCCAGGGGCAGAAGTCATCCAAGTAAAGAGATTGTTTTGTAACATATTGAACAAAAAACACCAACAAAAATTCCTAGTTTTCATATATTCTCTCATCTATGTGTTTTGCAGCACACTGCATAGCATTTTGTCCTTAATTGGTTTCCTTAAGAAATCCCAACCTTGCAAGCATCTTCTAATTTCTTTCTTATCACTAATGTTTTTTGAGGTTACAGGGAAATGTCACATTGCACGGTGCACAGAATATGGAAAAAATATTCCATATTCAACACCTCTGAAACTACCTTCATATATGTGTGAAACTACTATTTCATATATATATATATATATATGAAATAGGAGGAATCACTTGGATTCCACCTATTTCAGCCCATTCCATCATGCAGTACCCACCCCTAAGGGATCTCCTTGACAAAATACCCTTGCAGCCTCCTATTCTTCCCATAGAACTTACCAAGTACTAAATTGAAACAGTGATTCTTCCAAAGGAGTTTGGTTAATACCTAAATAAATTATATAAAAAAACAAAGCAAAACAGCAACAAAAACAATAAAATTCTTCAAATTAAAAAAGGGGAAATATATATAGAGAGATAGATATAGATATAGATATAGATAGTACCTACTGTGTGCCATACAATGTGCTATAATTTTACAGATGTCACCTTACTCTATACTAATAAAATCCCTTTGAGTTAAGCAGCATTACTTCCGTCTTCCAAAAAAGAAAATTTAAAACTCTGAAAGATTTGCCATGGCATCTGCCTCTTTCCACTCTCCTACAGGGGAACATACTAACTCATTGATAACCATAGTGTAATGTGCATAATAATTCTCAACTAACCAACTAATTTTGGACTATTGCCGATGGTCAAGCAGTTTCACAAAAGCAACCAGTTATTCTGACTTTTATTCTAGTGCTTTTCCACTACATCACAATGCCTTATCCCCTCTTACCAGATTATTTATAAAATAATTTTTGAAAATTAATATTCAATAGAAAGTCAAGGAAATGACAATTGAAATAGCAAGTAAGCAATTCATTGATGTAAAATTAGCTATAGAAAATTAATTTGACCTACTTAATAAAATATCATATTTTATTATGAATAGCTAAGGGGAATAATTAATGCTCACAGACATTCATCCATGGCAATATAAAAGCTTTCTTTTTTTCTATCTTTTTCTTTCTATCTTTCTATTTCTTTAGACATACTCTATAATGTTAAGGAGTGAATATACCTGAAAAATAATATATCAGGTTATGCACAGTCCATCCTGAGTAGAATGAGGATTCAGCATACATTTTCTAAATTAAAGTAGTTAAGAAGAAACATAATCATGTCCAAAATAAGAGAAGTGCAGTAAAGGGAGCAGGGTAAAGGGAGAAATATATAAGCTTTACAATTATGTGATAGGTATATGCAGATTGGCACTAAAGACCCAAACTGTCAGAGTGAAAGACTTGATGCATATATCCTAAAATACAGATTCGTAGGTTCCATTCCTTGAATGATTTCCCTTTCCCTCATCAGGATTAATCCTATTCTGTTTTGCAGGACCATGGTATTCCAAAGAGATGCTTAGGGGCATTCAAGTTGACGCTCAACATCTACACAACTCACCAGCACACAAACACACTAGCAGACATACCTGAAAATATACACTCCTACACATGACACATCACTCATATGCATACTCACGATGTATAACCTTGCAGATGCACACACTCACACGTGCCCAGTCTCACAGTCATACATACGCTCACCATCATTGTCTAACACATATTCTTTTGTACATATGCATTGCACACATGCACCTACAAGTGCCTGCAGCACATGAACAGATACACACCTACACACAAACACACACACATATAAACAGTACATGTGGCCAAACAGTAAAGGTTTATAAGGTCTGAGTAGATTTCTTGGAACATTTTTTTTTCTATCATACATAGTATGGATCCATGTAATATTTTTCCTTGACCAGTGTGCTAATAATTTAAAAACTTTGAATTAATAGGACAGATTCAAGTTCTTTATTGTAATAATGCAAGTATCACCAATTTACGTTTTCTATCATATCTCTTCGCATCTCTCCTCTTTTGAGACCCTAATCCCAAGATAAACTATAGGACTGTCTATTATTCAATTTGACAACAGATGAGTGATTTACTTATTCTTTTCCCTCTGTTGACATTTACACACATTTTTTTAATTGAATTAACACTTATTTTTCAAGGCTTAGTTTAAATGTCATTTCTGTGAAGATTTTACTCACCTCCCTAGATACAATTCATTGATTTATCCCATGTGTTGAAAAGAACTTGTTAATTCTTCTCTTACAACTATTGTGATGTTGAATTTCAGTTAATTTTATATATTTCTTTCCCTTGCTAGATTTTAAACATCTTGAGAACAAAAATAAGTATTCTTGTAGCTGCTGTAGTTTAGAAGAATATTTTAAAAGCCATTTAATGAATATTTATTTAAATAATGGAACATTTCAAAGTTTTCTGTTTAAACTGTATGTGGGTTTATTTGTTACAGAAAAACATATCTCCTTTTCAGAAGATACTGTATTGAGTAAAGAGACATTGTATTTGTTCTCTCACTTTAGTAAATAAGTCCCAATCTAAACATGTCTCCTTATGTCAATTATATAAGTATAAAGTTTCCTCACAGGTGTCATGTTTACACTGGGACTTAGATACTAAGTTATAGAACAAAGAGTTTGTCTCTATACTTGAAAAAATGAGTCAAAATTAGGGTGAAAAATAGAATGTGTTAAAAATGTAAACATCTGTGGTTCAGGAGATAGTTTTACAAGTAAAGTTGATATTTTTATTACTCACAGAAGGCCACCTTTAAAATCTGTTCATTACATGGTAGTTCTCAATTTTTGCCTTGATGTTTACTAAGAAAGAATAGAATTAGGGGCATTAACATTAAAATGATATAAAGCTGAGAATCAATAATGATATAGTAGAATAGAAAGGGACAAAAGTGGAATTATGTTCTTAATAAAGGTTCCCTTAGCACATTTCTACAATAGGAGCAATAGCATCTTCCCTCTAATATGCTCTCGGAATCAACAACAAATTATCAGATACTTTATCCATATTTGATAGCCCTATAACATTTTCTGACACAATTTTTGTTCAGTTAAAATAAGTTTCAAGAATTTGAACAGAAGTTAACTGCAGTCTAAGTTATATTTTAAAAAATTGAATTAGATTACTCTCTCTATAATTCTACTGAAAACCGTAGAGGCTTATAAACATGTTCTTGTGTGTGAAAGCCGTTTGGAGCCCTTGATTCACTGTTAATTATCTGGCACACAGTATTTATATTCTGTAGTCGATACTTTATGGCTTTTCTGCCCTGTAAAAAATGTGCTTGCAAAATGGAGTTGCTGATGTTACAAAGAGCCTTCATATCTTAATCTTTTTTATGTCATTTTGTGAATAGTAATTAAAATCTTCCCTTCAGTGCAAACACAGGCCTCCAGAACATCTTTGTGATTTTTTAAACTTCTAGGAGGCTTAGGTTTTTTTTCCTAGTGGAAAATATTCAATTAGTTGAATTACATTCTAACTGAGGTATGGCTAGAGTAATAACTGGTGACTCCCTGCATGTTTCTTCTGCTCCTTGTGCATCAGTTATTTTTAAGTAAAGTACTTCAGGGACAGCTGCCCAAGACTTAACCCCACAGCTTAATGATACAGGAAAAAATCTCATTGAACTGCACAGCTCACACTTCAATAAATTTACATTTCCTTCTTGTTTCTTCCTGGCTTCAGCATAAAATAAAGGAGAATTATGTCTAAGCATATGATTTTCTGTGTAGGATTGAATCAATTAATTATCACTAAATAAGAATTGATTTTAAGCATTTTTCTCTTTTCCACTCACCGATTATTATCCATCTTTAAAATGAAAATTGTTTTTCTTCAAAATAAGTAATTCTGAAAAATGTAAATTATAGATTTTGAAGTGATACAGAGGGGGTTTGTATGTGAACTCTACCAAATGGTAGAGTATGCTCAGTAATAAGTTTAATTTGGGGGAAATTACTTCTTAAATCTCAGTTTTCTCACTTATAAAATATGGCTGTTAATGAATACTCCATAGTAGAGTTCGGATGCAATAATTACGGTGTATCAAGTATATTTCAGAGTGTCTGGAACTTAGAAAAATCTCAGTTATGTTACAAATTGTATTTCTATAAACATGGAATAGAGATACTTATAATAATATAATCTTTTAAAAAAGCAAACCACATTTAAGTAATATGTAATATTTAATAATATGGTATAGTCTTCTTAAACACTTCCTATTTCTTGTTAGGAAAGAAATAGTTACTGTTTAAAGATTATGACCTGGAAATTACACAGTGAGGTCCACTACCACCTCACTGACCAGAGCTCAGTCACTTCTCAGTATAATCAAAAAAGACAACTGGGAAAATCAGTGTTTAGGTGGGAGATCATTTGACCAACTGTAACTCATATTCAATTACTGAAGGTCAGTGCTTAGCCTGGGTGTGAGGGATAAGTAGAAGTCTCTCCCAAAGCCTCTTTACATTTATGATACGTGTATAATTTTATTTTTTATCCTGTTTTATATTTATTCATGTTACAATGTGTTCCTTCTTCTTACCCTTACATGCACGGGCTTGATAAAATTCCCTTCTTTTTCACTACCATTACACTCCAGGTAATCTGGATGTACTTGGCTGTCCCTAGCAACAGTCATTCTCGCCTTCATTCTTCCTTGTCACACTGAATGTGAACATGCAGTCTACCCCATGCCCCACTGCAACCCCATCTCTCTGTGCAGACATCTTCTCTTTCGATATGTACAGAGGTAGTTCAGCAAATTCACCTAGAGTTTTCTTGGATCAGCAAATTCACCTAGAGTTTTCTTGGAGGCTCTGTGTTGATTTTAGAAAATCTTGTGTCACATGTCACAATGTGCCCACTAACAGCTCATGTCATAAAACCTACATGAAAAAAAAAATTCAGCAGAAAGAAAAATCTCTTTTCCACTAGAGACTGCACAATTTCAGATCTTGTCCCCCATTGGCTTATCTTGGATTACACATTGGCAAACCTGTCAATGAGCATTGAACTGCAGACTGTGGGATTACATAGGCATTCCCCCATCCACACACAAGAACTCATCTCCAGGCAGTCTTTCTATCTGTATGTTTATGTATCAGCTTATTTAAATGCATACGCATAGGTTTAATTTTGTTTAATCTCAGAGAGAGAGTGTTGAGGAATTTTTTCCCCTGAAGTTCATACTTGGTTCGTATTTTCTCTGCTTTTCCTTAAGGTCTTTTCTTTTTGCTCATGAAACCTTATTACATTATGTAGATGTGTCTTTAGGCTCTTCTTTGTTGTCACAGTTTCTCAGATTTTCCTTGTTTCTGATGATGTTATGAATTTGTCAAATGAACACTTGTTAAGTGGATTACAGGGTGTTGAATGGTGAACATGGTTCAACAACAGACTACAAGGGAAATTGAAATAGAGAAGTTTATTACCCACAGGTCCTAGAGGGTGTACCTGGCATGCCTTGAGGGGCTGTGTGGGGAGTCAAGGCAGAGGTCAAACAGAGAGAGAAAGAGAGAGAGAGAGAGAGAGACAAGACCTGGGGTACATGCCTTTATTAGGGTCTCTGAGTAGAGTGCTTTGGGTTCCTGGGCTAAGGCTGGATTGGTCAATTCAAACCTAAAGAGTGAAGTTTTGGTAGCCCCAAGGGAGTCTTACCTAAGGGTAACAAAAGGGGAAGGCATCTGGAGCAGGAGACTCTTGATCAGAAGGGCTGTTGAAGAGTTGCTATCAGGGACTTGCATTTGCTTGTGACTCTGCAAGCTTCTGTATAGGGCACCTCATGCATGAGTAGCTGAGTGTCAATTTAAAGCACCTTATATTCAGCTTGGCCAAACAAACTGTATGCTACAGCAGCAACACCATGGGGTAGCATAGCTAAACTCTCAACAAATGAGCTTTATGGTTTTAAAGATTACTAGTCAGGTATTTTATAGAATCCCCCTCAATCTAGGGTTGAAATTTAATTCTCTTCAGTTTGATTTATTTTTCCATTCCCCTTTCAATCCTTTATCTCCTAAAAGTGGCAATTCTGATGTACCCAATGTATATTTTTGCTGTTTGGATGTGTTTGTTCTTGAAAGTGTATAAATGATGAACATTTCATATTTGATTAAATCATCTTTTTTATTTTTTACTTTAGCTTGGATAATGTCTACTAACCTATTTTCCAGTATGGTTTTCAACTGCTTTCCTGTGTTAAATTTTTGTTAAACACATCTTTTGTGTTTTTAATACTAGTTGTTGGATTTTTTTCCAGCTTTATTGAGGTATAATTGACAAATACATATTGTATATATTTAAGATAAACAGTGTGATAATTTGATATAAGTATATATAGAGAAATGATTACCACAATCAATTTAATTAATATCCATCACCTCACATAGTTACCATTTTTTGGTGTGTGGTAAAAACACTGAAGATCTACTCTCTTAGCAATTTCAGGTATACAATACTCTATTATAAACTATAGTCACTATGCTGTACATTAGAGCTGCAGAACTTATTCATCTTATAACTGAAACTTTGTACATTTTGACTAATATCTCCCCATTTCCCCCACCCCTGGTCTTTGGAAACTACCACTCTAGTCTCTACTTCTGTAAGTCTGACTTTTTTAGATTCTACATATAAGTGGGATCATACAGTACTTGTCTTTATCTGACTCATTTTACATAACTATATGTAAATATATATACATAATTATATCATTTCCTTGTCTGCAGGAATACATATAATTGTGTATTATAAATAATTTATTTCTACATAGTTATTTTATAGATTTATATATAATCCTACACTTGAGGAAAAGATAATGAATATAGTTACATATGTCATATATATTATATAACATAATATATAAATATAGTACATATAAATATATATATCTTTATTTTAATTATGCTATCACATTACCTAAAATAAGGTGTGATTTAAAATAATGTCTTTGAATGTGTGATTTTTTTGGTAGATTAGAACCATTGTGAAAACAGAAAAATGAACATAGATATCATTCATAATTTTTAAATAATTAGTATAACTGTTTGGCAAAAGTAAATTGATTTCCACAGAGGCTTCATTTATCATCAGGGAATATCTTAGGACTGACAGATTAGGATATTAATAGTCATAGACACAATCTGTTGTTCATTAAACATTGCACCTGAACAGATATTTCAGATCACCTGTAGAAAACAAGACCAATCATTCTAAAATTTTTGAGCAACCCAAGGAGAAGTTACAGCAGGAGCTAATCAGCTTGTAGAAAATTATTCTAATGAGCTTCAGAAGTGCTGTTTTCATCTCTTTTTGTGGCTTGAATATATTTCATCTGTTACTTGTATCTAAAATATTATCCATCTAACAAGTTTTTGTTCTTTACGTTTTACGATTTCATGTTCTAGTTCCTGGGGATATAAGAGTAAACAAACTGTAATAGACAAGATATATGTATAAAGAGTATAACATCATACAAGATGATATGGATTTGGGAAAAATTAAGCAAGGAAGGAGGATAAGGAGTTGAAAAATGGTATTTTAAAATACTGTGGGGTGGGGGAAACGTCACTGAAATAAACAACAGTTGAATAAATACTTGAAGAAGGCAAGGAAGTGAGTGATATGGATATAGGAGGGAAGAGCTTTCCAGGCAGTGGGAACATAGTAATAAACTTTTCACTGAATGGCTCTCTCCTCCTCTAGAAACTCTGATCCCTTACTATTCAGGTAACACGTGGGGAAAAATAACATGCAGAAGGCACTTCTGCTTCTTAACTTTGTATGAACTAAAATGACACATCATTTCTGCTCACATTTCTTTGGCGATAACTAGGCACACGGTCTCTTATATTGCCAGAGATGCTGGGAAATGTACAGTAAGTCCCCTCCATACGAATGAGTTCCATTCCGAGAGCACATTTATAAGTCCAATTTGTTCGTAAGTCCAACAAAGTGAGCCTAGGTACCCAACTACCACAATCAGCTACATAGTACTGTACTGTAATAGGTTTATAATACTTTTCACACACATAATACATAAAAAAAACAAATGCAAAAAATAAAGAAAACATTTTAAATCCTACAGTACAGTACTTTGAAAAGTGCAGTAGTACAGTACAACAGCTGGTGTACAGGGGCTGGCATGGAGTGAACAGGCAAGAAGAGTTACTGACTGGAGGAGGGAGAGGAGGTGGGAGATGGTAGAGCTGAAGGATCGTCAGCGATAGGAGGCGGAGGGCCAGCTGCAGTGTCACTCACACCTGACACTTATGGAATGCACGTTCACATCCTTGAAAGTTCGCAACTTGAAGTTTCATATGTAAGGGAATTACTGTACTCCAGATGTGTGCCTGGAGGCTGCTGGAGTGGGGCTAGGAGCTTGGTGTAGTAGCAATGGTCTCCTCTGCATTGAGAAAGGTGTTGTTGTTAATTTAATAACAACATTCATTTTTAAATGTTAGAAGAGTTTTTGACTTAGGAAAAAAATTGCAAAGATAGCAGAGACACTCTCATGTAACCCACATCCGGTTTCCTCATTTTTAATATCTTGCATCACTATGGTATATTTGTCACCATTAATAAACAGTTATTAATAAATTATTATTAACTAAAGTCCATATTTTATCCAATTTCCTAAGTTTTTTACTTACTGTCTTTTTTCTGTTGCAAGGGACATATTATATTTTGTTGTCATGCCTCCTTAAGCTCCTCTTGGCTGAAATTCTCAAATTTTCCTTGTTTTTGATGACCTTGATAGTTTTCAAGAGTCTTGGATAGGTATTTTGTAGAATGTCTGTTGATTGGGATTTGTCTACTGTTTTTCTCATGATTTAATTGGGTTTCTAAGTTTTGAGAGAAAGACAACAGAGATAAAATGTCATTCTCATCCCTTCATACCAAGGGTCCACACTATCCACGTGGCTTATTATTGTTTATGTGAACTTTGATTATCTGCCTGATTAACCTTCATCACCTGGCTGATTTTTTGAACAAGATAAATACTAGCATATGTGCAAGCTTTTTGGGAAAATAGAGAAGAAAGTTGAAAATGGCAGATGTAAGAGAATTAGGGAAGATGATATTAACCTAATCCACATATTAAAATTGTGGTGTTTGTAAGAAGCAAGGACAGGTCTTTCTTAGGAGCTAGAGGAAAGGGAGGTTATGGGACATATTGCTTCTCCTTCCTTAGGGAAATGGAAACAAAGTCATCAGCTGAGTGTGTGGATGGGGTAGCATATGCTGAATGTTTCCAGACAAGTAAGAAATCATATGGAATTTGAAGTTATCTGTCTTTATTTATGAAAGGGCATATCAATATCTGTGTTTCTTGTATTTATGTCACACATGGACATGGTCATATATGCAAAACTGAAAGCCAAAGTGAATCACAAATATATTTATTCCATGTATTATTTTTTAACTGTATTGGTGCCTATGTACACAAAGAGTGTGTTTGTGTGTGCATCTGTGTTTATATATATTCAGTGTGATCTAATGGCAGTTACTCAGAATTTCACCTGTTCACCTGATTGAAAATGATTCTTTGACTCATTCCATGAGGGTTCACATCTACAGGAGAAACAAAATATTTTGTAATGAAGATAAACCGATTCCTACATTACTACACAGATACTGAAATCCAAGTACAGTGAAGAAAATATCTTTTTTATTGTTGTGTGCATATAACCCATGTCATCTTGTGTATCACTTATGTAAATATATATGTGCACATTAATATTATACCAGAGAATTAGTTTGTGGTAAACCTTTTAATGGTGATATATCAAATGATCTTTAAATTTATATCCAATCCTACTTCATAGCTTTAATTTAAATATACTTTCACTTTTGAAGAGAATGCTTTTATCTGACATTAAAATGAAAACAGATGGTTATTACACCATATGGAAACCCTTGCTGTTTCATATGGAACATCTGTTTACACAAGCCTTCTGTTTCCATACTCATGGTAGTTTTCCTCTTTTATATGAGAGAAACTGTGAGTAATGTGAGTTTTTTGAAATGGAGGTGAATCAAACAACCATAAAATGTACTTGAATTTGTACAATCAAAACAGATTTCAAGGACATGACAGCTTTGCTTTAGGCCACTTGACTACTAGAACATTAATTTCACTTTTATATCTTGAATCGTTGACAGGCAAGTGAATTTTCTCAAAGGTTATATATAGTTTTTGGTTGTTGTTATCTGTGTAACACCTTTATTCTAAGGAAGTAAAAGTTCCTTGCAAGGCCTAACTCACATAACTCTCTTTGAAACATAACCATATCATTTCAGGTTATTTATCTAGATAAATATGTTTCATTGTTAATAGACTTACTAATTCAAAAGGATCAACAAATCTACCAAAAATTTATTTTGCATTTTTACTTTAAAATTATACTTTTTTTTCAAAAAGTGAATTGCTGACATCATACATAAGAATATAATTCTTCTGCATTAAAGGAAAGAAACAGAACGTTTAATTTACAAGAACAGACAATAGTATGAATTAGTACTTTGCTTCCAATTAAGAAAAAGTTTGCCCCATTCACACAGATATGTCATACAAAGAATATTGTGATTAATATTTTAAGAACACTTAAAAATTTGTATCCCTCTTACATTAATGTTGTTCAATAAGACAATTACAATTGCTCTTGTGCGTTTGAAATATACATTCTGCTGCACGCTACTTGAAACCAACCATATGCATACAATTCTTTTTTCTTTCTTTTTAGTGTGTTCTAATTTTTAACTTTGCTTTTCAAGAACAAAGGAATACAACACTAACAATTTAAAAGAGGAAAAAGCTCAGACCATAAAAACAAGTATAAAAAGAGTTGTTGAATAATTCTGAGGCCTGCTGAGGCAGTTCCTATTATTAGCTAATTAAAGAAAGACTGAATGTGAAGTTTCTAAGTGATCTTTGGTATCTGAAATGTAACAGAGTACACCCCGACCAGCTACAGGGGTCAGAGGGCGGGAGAGTCGGAAGGCAACACCCAGGGGGAGGCCCCATCTTTTTAACATCACGGCTTCCGTAAGCCTCACAGTCTAGGAATATTATTGAAATGATCCGTATCTCTCCTTTAAAAAGAGCTAACGTCTAACATGGGCTCGGAAGTCAAAACGACAGGGCTCAAACCAGGCCTCAAATACTCCCGAGCCGCAATGTGGTCTTCGTTGCTCTGGGTCCAGGCTCCTTCCTCATCTCCAAAAAGATGTGTCATAAGCCTGGTAAATGTTTGCTTAAGGTCAAACTCTACAAGCTTCGTGGCCTCCAGGGTATGTGTCTCCGGTTTATGGGCAGAGCGAGAACTCTGTTCAAAAAGCTGCGGGTTTTCTCCATCCTTTATGTCAGCAAATAACTGGTGCGGGGAGAAGAGCCGCACGGCCTCCAGCTGGTGGAACACAGGGTGGTGCTGGGCGTCGATCTGGTCGCGCCGGTACACATCCCGCGCGCAGCAGGTCCCACTGGTGCGCGGACGTGTGCGCGCGCAGCATGTGGGTTGCGTTCACGTAATAGCCTCCGCCCTTCTTCCGGTTTGGGTGGTCCGCCGGGAAGAGCAGGCTGTCGAAGCGGGCGGCGGGCTCCGTGGCAGCGGGCCTCACGCCCAAGGCCTGATGCTCAGGGCCTCGGCAGACGGCGCTGGCCTTCCTCGCCAGGTGGACGCGCACCTGGGCAGCTCTCCTGAGAGCCCAGCAACTTATTTCCCGGGTTCTCCAATCTGCAGAAACTGGAACCTGGTGCACAGCTGATGGGAATGCAAAATGGTGCAGCTGCTGTAGAAAACAGTCTGGCAGTTCCCGCCGCTCCCCGGGAGACAGGAGACCAGCCCGGGGTCCAAATCCTGGGCGCGGCAGTCTCTCCCCTCTCCGGGCCCGGCTCCAGCTCACCTCGGCGCGGCCCGCCTGGGCGCCGCCATCTTGCAACCTTGGCTATCACATTTCAAAAGTAAGATATTTAAAAACCTTTTTAAAAGCACTATATTTGGGCATATTCTTAGAAATGTTGTCAGAATTCTTAAAGACAAAAATGCTTCGATAGACATTATGTAGTCTATGTTTTCTCTTCCTTCTTTCTTTTCTTTCCTCCCTCTCTCCCTTCGTCCCCCCCTCCTTCCTTCCAATCAAGCCCAAAACACCATATTTAAAGAGACAAACTACTTACGTTTGCATTCCACAGTGGAAAACTGAGAAAGTTTGAGTGACCTCAAATTTCACATGCCATATATCATGGTTGAACCATGATAACAATTTGTTTCGTCAAATTATAACTATTGAACCCCAGTAAAAATAAGAACATGAAGATCTTCTTTTTCCTTTTTCACAGAAATTTTGTGAAACTTTTTGTAATCCTTCTTTATATCCTCCAGAAGGACCCTGCTTCCTTCTTACCTTCAAATCCAAGCCCCTTTCCATTTTCCTTAGGGGTTTGATTTAAACAGGGAATATTATTATTCTTTAAATAGTATCAGTGTAAGACAGGCCTACTCTACCGCTCTTTGAAATAAGGTGTATATTTATACTCTACACGGAGTCGATCACTGAGCTAAAGATGGGACATACTTTCAATTCCGATATGGCAGAGAACAATTTCTCCCTATCCTTGGAATCCTCAACATAAAGCTACCTTTTTTATGTTGCCACAGGGTGTGGTTTTTTTTGCTACTCTGCTTACAGGAGTGGGGAAAAGTGAGAGAAAGTGGACTAAAAGGAAACTGGAATCCCTTATCATCTTCTGGGTCCCAAGCACTATGCTAGCTGCATAACATGACACGTTTTATACAATAGCTATTCTGATATTGATTTAATTTTGAGAAAGTATTAGGTTCACACATGGTAGTTATTTTCCCCAGATGACACAAGTATTAATTACCCAGACCCAGGGGTCAAATCCAGGTCTTAACTGGATCTGCAACCCTTGTATTCCATTACATCACCATTCAGAAGGTGAGCATAGCCAGAGCATGGTGATGGTGAGTATTGCTATCCAAAACCATGCTTCCTAAAGTTGTATGTCTTCAACAATTTCATATATGTATCAGTATGTATATGAAATTTCATATATATATGTTAATATATAAAATTTCATATCTATGTTAATATATAAAATTTTGTATATGTTATATTTAACAGTTTTATTTAACAGTTTCACATATATATGTTATGTATATACATGTGCATGATATCAGTTAAGAACATAGTAAATATTTGAGGAATATTTGAGGAAATATTGTGAGAGCAGTCTATGAGAAATTGAGAGAGACAAGCAACTGTTAACAAATTATTTTCATGCCTTTACCTCCACAGAGCACTTGTGAAGTCTCCAGCTGCAAAGGGCACCACACCCTGGAACAGATACTCAACCTGGTTATTCCGGTGAAGTGGAAGGGAGATGAATACTTCTACCTGGTATGTATATCACACTTACTTGTTCTTAAGGTGGAAAATTGACCTTAATATGTGCAAAACCGAAAGTTCTCCTGAAGGTGATTGTGTACTCCATTTAAAAAGATTAATGAGGTAATTTGTACATTTTAGTGATTTACTCCTTAAAAATACAAATCTAAAACTATATATTGATACATTTTTCCTAGTTTGTTTGATTATCTCCTATAGTTACTCAAATGCACTGATTAAGTTACTGATGTTTCTTTAATTTCTCCAAGTACATAACTGGATAACACAACACACACAAACATACACACACATACACAAATCCCCCCAAAAAAGCTTAAGGCAATGTTGAAGAAAGTATTTCTTCGTGCCAATGGGAGTACTTGTCAGCACTGAACCACAGAAGATAAAGTCCCAAAGTTATCTTCTAGGAGAAAAAGCGTTTTCCAAGATCATCTTTTTCTAGTTTTTGGTATTATTAAATATGATAAGTGTAATGGTAGATATTTCATCATGATTTCAGTGGACAATGTAATTTCCAATCTTGTCCTACTTTGTTATATAAAGGCCATTGATTTATTTTCTAAAAATAATTTAGACAAATTTAGGTCAGATGGTACATGAATTAATTCATTCAGTAAATACTTACTGAGAAAGTAATAAATGCCAGGCACTCTTCTAAGGACTGGGATACAAGCCGTCTCTTTCTTGAGCTTATATTATACTTGGTGTGATAGAGAATAGACAAGTGTATGATATATGTTGTGTGATTAATGCTATAAATAATTATGAAAACAGATGGGTATGAGGTTGGACAAAGGGTGTAAGGATGTCTTATAGTCAAGGGTAACTCCTCAGAGAAAATATTTTGAGCAAATGCCTCAATGGAGTAAGTGAGCTGTGAACCACCCTGGAAGAGGAAGGTGAATACGTTGTCTCCCTTTGTCTTTCTTTTCATGGTTAGAGAGCGTGAAAGATTCTAGTGGTTATACTGTAAAGTCTGTCTGTGTTGTTGTCCTGAAGAAGATTATTAGACAGTATTATGGAATGTTGTATCATATTAGCCATTTTTAATTTTTCCTCTTACATTAATTTCTTATACCCTTATACAGCACTTAAATACTTAAAACATTAATGGAGCATTAAATTCCTTTTTCTCTGTTCTCAGAGCTTTCTGTATTTCCTAACATTATAGTCTGTATTGTCATGGCCATGTGTGTATCTCCCAGCAAACCCAGAGCTTCCCAAGCAGTGAGCACAGTGCATTTTATAGGTGCTTAATATATGAATACTATCTATTTGTTGAATGATTCAAAGGCCCTCTTAGAAATTTTCTGGGACAAAATCATTTCTTCCTAGCTGTAATTTATGAGAACCCTGCATGTGTTCCTATTTGAGCAGATCCAAGTGTCCTTCCTGAAGACAAATTTTGCTTCATTTTGAAGCTACTATGTCAGGGAAAGAGGGGGTGGGTAGTTTTCCACTCAGTTGAGAATCCTGTGTAGGCTTCTAACACCGACATTGCAGTTTGCCCATCTGGTTTCCAAAGCAATCTGTGTTGTGCCCTTACAACAGTGCAAAGTACCGGCACTCCAGGCATTAACTGGAACTACTGGATATCCTATTGCTAACCAAACCAGGATAAGAGACTTGATACTCTTTTAGAGACTGAAGGTTATCTAAGAGACACACAATATTTACATTTTATGCTTGGATCAAGTTTGACCACATTCATTCAATTCATCACAATTTCACCTTGATTAAAATGTGTTTTATTATTTTCTTAGCTTTTGTTAAGGGGTTTCACAATACACAGTGACACGATATTCAGCATTCCAGTTACTGTAAAGCTATTTTTTTGGAGATAGTATTTATTACATCAGAGTTCAAAATATAAAAATTTTTTGACATTTTTGCTTTACAGTATTTTTTAGTTCTTAAAAAAATTTATATTCCCTAAAGCACTAGTGTGCTTCCTCCTTTATGATCAAATGAACTGTATAAATAATAAACTTGCTTTTTATTTTCCTTTTCCTCGAAGAAGAGCAAAGCCAAATGTGAACTTCAGGCACAGTAACTTTTCCCTTTCTCCTGATTTACTACCTTTAATTATTTTTTGTTACTTAATTGAATCTTCTTTTGCTTTAAGCTGTCTCAAAAGTATTGCATAAAGAATTCGGATATTGTATGCATACATAATAAACAAATTAACCATTTCCATTTGCTCTTGAACAAAGCAACTAAATTCTGAGCCTTATTTTTCTCATTAACATATATGTTTTTAATTTCCTTTTCAAAATATTGTGAAGGACCTATGAACATATATTTAGCATAACACCTGTTGTCCATATGAAAGTTTATTCAGAAATTGATATAAATTGACATTATGAAATGATAGAACATAACTTGGGGTGATAAGTTGAAAGCTATTTCATTCAAGTATTTATTAAATAACCATGAACAAATAAAGGTAATATCTCCCTTGTTATTAATTAAATAAATTTATTTGATTTTTAAAATTTAGATAGTACTAGTTTTGAAGTATTAAAAATCCAATTAAATCTAAAATAGCGTGTATGTGAGACTCAAAAAGTACAGATGTTTGGATTTAACATGCTATTGTTATGATGTAGAAAATGAGGAATTGAAAATTAAAATGAAATCCATTACAGAGTTGTATATGGTATTTCTTTGTCAGCAGAATGGTCACTATTCATGAGTAACTTCAGTTAATTTTGTCATATATGTGTGTGTGTATATATATATGTGTGTGTGTGTGTGTGTGTGTGTGTGTGTATATAGATAGATAGATATACTGCATTGTATAAATTAGGTCAATCAGTGGACATTGTGGCTAAGAACATGGACTTCAGAGTCTGGAAGTTCTGGGTCTGAACCCAGCCTCTGCCACTTTTTAGCTGTATGACAGGTAATTTATTCAGTTTCCTCATCTGTATAATAGGGACAGCAATACTAAATTTATAGGTTGTTTTATAGATTACATGGGATACTTTATATCTATTAGTTGTAGGGGCCTCCAAACAAGTTCTACAGAAAGTAGATAATATTAGATTTCAGTGTCAAAGTAAAAAGTCTGCAATACTGCCACTCCCTATCAGCTACTCAAAGAACAATAAAGTGAATTTTTTGGATTCCTTGAAAGGTATCTTAGATTTCTCACATGCCCACATTTTGTGAAGCTTCATCAAATGCATCAGTCTTGTTCACCCTCTTCTACACTTACCCCTACAATTGACATCTGTTCCCCAGCAGCTACTTATAGGTGCCAATGATAATGCCCATAGTTGTGTGCAGGTCAGCCCAAGGAGAGATATAAAATATAACTTGGAATCTAAATATGTGACATCAAGAAACCCTATATTCCATATAGTTCCAATCCTAACTAAAAATATTCAAGTAATATTTTAATAGCATAATTTCTTTCTTTCTCTTTTTAGGAGGGGCAATATATTTTATCTGTGCTCAAAGCCATTAAAAAAAAAGTAATATTCCAGGTACCTGAAGCATCATGAGTACATTTATACACAACTGATTTTCACAGGAAACCATATTTGTGTTTGTTTTAGAACATTACCCTCCCTTGTTACATTTTTGTAGTAATGTTTTATTATCTATTATGATAAGCTAGATGAAAAAAATCATATAATATTTGCCAAGACAAATAATTAGCCCTATTGAGAATAGTGTTCTGATGAATAAACTCAGTTGATGAATTACAGATTATTAATTTCCCATGACTAGTCCTTTCTTAATAATATTTAAAATCTGATTTGTAACTTCTCAGAAGTTGATGATCAGAGAAAAAAGGTTTGGTTTTATTTCTTAGGTTGTTTGTTTGACACAAGTTAGAATTTGACTTTTTTTTTTTTTTTCTTTCAGTACTTTGAATATAATGTGCCACTCCCTTCTGGTCTATTTTTTCTTTGTCCTGTTGTGATTGGATGACTTCTACTGCCTTGTCTTTGAGTTAACTGATCCTTTCTTCTGCTTCATCAGGCCTGCTGTTGAGCCCCTCTAATGCAATTTTCAGTTCAGTTATTGGATTCTTCAGCTCTGTGACTTCTATTTGGTACTTTCTTATATTTTCTCTCTCTCTGTTGAAGTTCTCACTGTGTTCATCCATTCTTTTCCCCTGAAGTTCAGTTAGCATCTTTATGACTATTATTTTGAACTCTTTCTCAGGTAAATTACTTACTAATGCATCCCTTTTATAAAATATTCCATTTTCATGTTTTTGAAAATGAATATATTAGTGTTCTACTATGAATTTTTTAGAGAATATTTAGAGTAGTTCATATAAAACTCTGAATCTGATATCCAAAATTTCAGTGGAAAGTTGTGGTTTTTTAAGCATAAATATTTTATAAACCCAGGATTATAGGTCTTTTTATATTTTTCAGGTGCCTTTTATATTTATTAATTACTATGTAATACCTGTCTGGTTTTATCTCAGATCTCTGCACATATCTGTAAGGCACACATGACTGAGTCCATTCCTTATATGAGCATAGTAAGAACAAGGTCACAGATTGGCAAAACTTAACTTGGTATTCAGGTTTATCTGGCACGTTTATCAGCCATGCACTTTGCTTTACTCCATTCTAGTTAAACAGACTCAGATAGAAAATGCTATCTTAACCTTAGTTCCCTGAAGGAGTGCATGAGAGCTTTTCTTGCTAGTAGATTATTTAGGAAGAAATTTCAGTGAGTTAGGGTCTAGGTGAGAAAACAGGAAATAAGAAGTCAGTACTAAGACACACTGTTTAGTTGACCACTAAAAAGATGACTGATGCTGGATCCTTAGGGAATTTCTGAGGAATTTAAAAAATGTACCTTAGAACAGGCTGCCTAGAATGGAAAGGGAAAGAACTTATCATTGTCTCCTCTTCACTTTTTCAAGGATGACCCTACAAAATTAATTGCTGGGTCACTTCTAAGTTGCATCAGAGTGAGTGTGGAATATTTCACTTTTCAAGGATGACCCTACAAAATTAATTGCTGGGTCACTTCTAAGTTGCATCAGAGTGAGTGTGGAATATTTCACTTTTCAAGGATGATCCTACAAAGTTAATTGCTGGGTCACTTCTAAGTTGCATCAGAGTGAGTGTGGAATATTCCTCACAATATCTACATGGCAGCAGCAGACAAGTCCCAAGGCACTGTCAACTTTAGGTGGGGTGCTGCCTAATTTTGTCTATAAAGTCTGAGTGAAGCAGCCAATGCCTTTATCAGTGGCTGGAGCAAAAGGTAAGGCCAAAAGGGTTTGAAGTGGTGCACAAAAAATGTTTGACACAAGTACCTATTCCACTCAAAATGTGTTTATTAAACAGAAAGATAGTCTATAATACAATTGCTTGTGTTTTTTTATTTTTTATTTTTTGTAACACCTTTATTGGAGTATAATTGCTTTACAATGGTGTGTTAGTTTCTGCTTTATAACAAAGTGAATCAGCTTTATAACAAAGTGAATCAGCTATACATATACATATATATCCCCATATCTCCTCCCTCTTTTTTTTTTTTTTTTTTTTTTTTGCAGTACGCGGGCCTCTCACTGTTGTGGCCTCTCCCGTTGTGGAGCACAGGCTCCGGACGCACAGGCTCAGTGGCCATGGCTCACGGGCCTAGCCGCTCCGCGGCATGTGGGATCCTCCCAGACCGGGGCATGAATCCGTGTCCCCTGCATCGACAGGTGGACTCTCAGCCACTGCGCCACCAGGGAAGCCCTCTCCTCCCTCTTGCATCTCCCTCCCACCCTCCCTATCCCACCCCTCTAGGTGGTCACAAAGCTCCAAGCTGATCTCCCTGTGCTATGCGGCTGCTTCCCACTTGCTATCTGTTTTACATTTGGTAGTGTATATATGTCCATGCCACTCTCTCACTTTGTCCCAGCTTATGCTTCCCACTCCCCGTGTCCTCAAGTCCATTCTCTATGTCTGCGTCTTTATTCCTGTCCTGCCCCTAGGTTATTCAGAACCAGTTTTTGTTTCTTTTTTTAGATTCCATATATATGTGTTAGCATACGGTATTTGTTTTTCTCTTTCTGTCTCACTTCACTCTGTATGAGTCTCTAGGTCCATCCACCTCACTACAAATAACTCAATTTCGTTTCTTTTTATGGCTGAGTAATATTTCGTTGTATATATGTGCCACATCTTCTTTATCCATTCATCTGACGATGGACACTTAGGTTGCTTCCATGTCCTGGCTATTGTAAATAGTGCTGCAATGAACATTGTGGTACATACACCTTTTTGAATTATGGTTTTCTTAAGGTATATGGCCAGGGCTGGGATTGCTGGGTCATGTGGTTGTTCTGTTTTTAGGTTTTTTTTTCTTTAATATTTATTTTATTTTATTGATTGATTTTTTTTTTTTTTGGTTGCTCCAGGTCTTAGTTGCAGCCAGTGGGCTCCTTAGTTGTGGCATGCAAACTCTTAGTTATGGCTTCTGTGTGGGATCTAGTTCCATGACCAGGGAATGAACCCAGGTCCCCTGCATTGGGAGTGTAGGGTCTTTAGCCAGTGCACCACCAGGGAAGTCCCCCAGATCCTTTATTCTGATCCATTTCTTCCAGGGTCATAAACTCCTTTAGGCTGATGCTGTATGAGGCCTATTCTTTGAGCTATCCTATTTTGTTCCTCTCAGCTGAGTTGCTAGGCGAGTCTGGCTAGGTGTTGGATGATAGACCAAAACTGGAACTTGATCCAGATATGGCAGCAGTGGCTCCTGATCCAGCTCCGTCCCCTTGCCAAAGCTAGCCCAGTCGGACTGAGACTTGTGAGGCAGGGAGATGTCATCTGAAGTGGGGGACTTAAGGCACTTCCCCATATTCCGGGGTTTGAGTGTGTGATCTGTGTGCTGTTTTGACAGTCTTCCAACCTCATTCTTTTTGTTTGTTTTTAATTAATTAATTTATTTATTATTTTTATTTATTTATTTTTGAAATTTTTTTTTACATCTTTATTGGAGTATAATTGCTTTACAATTATGTGTTAGTTTCTGCTTTATAACAAAGTGAATCAGTTATACATATACATATGTTCCATATCTCTTCCCTCTTGCATCTCCCTCCCTCCCACCCTCCCTATCCCACCGCTCCAGGTGGTCACCAAGCTGATCTCCCTGTGCTATGCGGCTGCTTCCCACTAGCTATCTACCTTATTTTTGGTAGTGTATATATGTCCATGCCTCTCTCTCGCTTTGTCACAGCTTACCCTTCCCCCTCCCCATATCCTCAAGTCCATTCTCTAGTAGGTCTGTGTCCTGTTTTTAGTTTTTTAAGAAACCTCCATACTGTTCTCCATAGTGGCTGTATCAATTTACATTCCCAGCAACAGTGCAAGAGGCTTCCCTTTTCTCCACACCCTCTCCAGCATTTGTTGTTTCTAGACTTTTTGATGATGGCCATTCTGACCTGTGTGAGGTGATACCTTATTGTGTTTTTTTCTTTTTTTTTTTTTTTTTTTTACGGTACGCGGGCCTCTCACCGCTGCGGCCTCTCCCGCTAAAGAGCACAGGCTCCGGACCCGCAGGACCAGTGGCCACCGCTCACGGGCCCAGCCACTCCGCGGCACGTGGGATCCTCCCAGACCAGGGCACAAACCCACGTCCCCTGCATCAGCAGGCGGACTCCCAACCACTGCGCCACCAGGGAAGCCCAGGGTTTTTCTTAATCCTTTCTATTCAATAATCTCTTGTTCTAAGAAACAATTTAATTCATTTAATTAGTTAATTAAATTATATTTGATTTAATTGGCAAGGCAAAAGGTGAATTGGCAATCATCTTGATAATCACCCTTTTTCATTAATAATTGACAATTCTACATTTAATTAATTGATTATGTGAGAGAGAAGGAAGTTGGAAGGATAAAAATTAAGGTATTTTCTCCTCAACGAAAAAGAAAATATCAAATATTTTCTTAATATATATAGCACTCTTTTAAATATCAGGATAAGGACAAAACACAAATTTCTAAAACACAGAACTAGTAAAATCTGAATATTTATGAAAGATATTAAGGATCACTTCAAATCCCTTTGATTAATGATTTAAATTCATTACCCACATAAGTTAATGTGCAACCTTGCAATATTAGCAGGATTATATAGTTCAGAACAGTGGAGATGAAAGCACTTTTCTGTTTTGTGTGGTTCAGACTCTGTGTTGTCTTGTAGTTGTCCCACTTGCAGAAGAGTGATAATAAAGTAAAGCATGCTCCATGAGAGTAACTATGGTGATGTGAGGGCTTGAATTCATATCATCAAGTATGATGGAAGTTGAGTTGTATTTGTGTTCTGTGTGGTACCAGATAAATGTCCAAATGAGTCAAAGTTCAGGGTAGGATCTCTTCTGATCAGTCTTATCTTGAGCTCAGCTTTGTCCATTGGAGGAGTACAGTAATTCTATGAGCAAATAAAAAGACTCTGTTTATTTGTGCTTAGGAGAAGGAAAAATTTTTTAAAGTATAGTAATATACCCAATAGCAAGAAGGAGTAATACTTAGTGGGACATAAAATACTAGCAGTGTCAGGGCAACTCTGTGATGTTAAACAGATGTTTTAATATTCAAATGACAGTGATAATGAACCTAAGCAGCATTGTTGGTCAGTAGACCTTATTTTATACAATAGAAGAGTGTCACTGGTACCAAACAGATTCAACTGATATTGAAAAAGTGAGGGCTGGGGAAACCAAAAATGAGAACCATGTCTGTAAGCACCAAAGTATCACTGGGAAATTCCAGAAATGCTTGGAGTGGAGATGTATTTGTTTCCAATTAGTGCTTTAAGGAATTACCACAAACTTGGTGACTTAAAACAACAGCTATCTATTATCTTACAGTTCTGGAGGTCAGAAGTCTAAACTGGATTGGCCACACTCTAGTCCTTCTGGAGGCTCTCAGGGAGAATCCATTCCTTGTCTTCTCTGGTTTCTGGAGCCTGCCCACATTCTTTGGCTCTAGTACCTTCAATACACAAACCTCTACTTCCACCCTCACTTTTCCTTCTCTAACTCAGAATCTCTCTTGCCCTCCTCTTTCAGTTATAAGGATCCTTGTGATTACTTTGGGCCCCTAGATAAGCCAGAAGAAGTTCATCATCTCAAGATTCTTAACCACATCTTCAAAATCTTTTTTTGCCAAATAAAATAGATATTCACAGATTTCTCAAATCAGAACATGGACATCTTAGAGAAACTATTTTTTTCTGTATAACACAAAGGATACATTTTTAGAGATTTTAGGATGGATTGCCCTATAAGCAGAGGCAGCAAGATCTTATAAATATGACTTTATATTCTTAAAAAAGTAATATTTGGATGGAAAAATGACAAAAAGGACAGAAATACTCTCTAAAAAAATCCAGTGATATAAAACTTGTATACATACACTTGCAGAATAAATACACATTAATTCAGTTTATTTCTTTAAGTTAGTTAAATTTACCTCATGCAAATAATTAAAATACAATTTGCTTATGTTGACTGAAGCTATTTGTTTTAAATCATTTTGGCTAGAAAACCTAGTCAAATTAATTTTCTGATAATTTAAGTGGGTCCAAAATGCTACTTTTGGTCAATCTTCTCTCTGTGTATGAAAGCCAGAGCTACACTATCTAAAGGAAAGTTCAGGTATAAAGAAGAAAGAAAAAAAGATAAAACCACACTCTTACACTTGTTGAGAAAATCACACAGCAAATGGAAAATAAAAATAAATTTACAGATTAACTTGCCAAGAATGACTTTTATAAGGGACATGTTATATTTTTAAAGATTAAAAAAGTTACATATATGTTCTGTTTACATTAGTCTATACAGTGGAAACAAGTGTATGAAATCCACAACTGATGTCAGCTATTAAACCCTGGTGAGAGCTTCTATAGGACATTGTAGGACCTGTTTCTCTATTAGTAACTTGGCCTATTAGAATCATTTTGGAAAAAAAGCTGGGATCATACGGATCTGATGATAGATTTATAATAAAAAACCACATGAGCTTGAGGAAATTATTTAATTGATTCAGCCTGTTTTGAGAAAGGAAGTGGAATTTCTGAGCCAAGGTATTTAGTGATTGCATAAATAATCGAGCTGCAACTGTTAACCCAAACCCTCAATCAAGAAATAAAGTGTCAAAAAATGGGAGATATTTGCTACTACTGCTGAGCAAAGCCCTCTCCAATAATCCTCTACATTTGCCTTCTCATCTGTATACCATTCTGTTAGGTCAGTTCCAATCCAATTATACTCTGGTTTTTAGATCTTTTAGGCTGATGCAAATTGATTTGAATGTGGAAGGTGATGCAACATTTGTCTATATGTTAGTGGTTTCATGTTATGAACTCGCACGATTTTGTTTTTAATTTTTTTTTTTTTTTTTTTTTTTGCGGTACGTGGGCCTCTCACTGTTGTGGCCTCTCCCGTTGCGGAGCACAGGCTCTGGACGCGCAGGCTCAGCGGCCATGGCTCACGGGCCCAGCCACTCCGCGGCATGTGGGATCTTCCCGGACCGAGGCACGAACCCGTGTCCTCTGCATCGGCAGGCGGACTCTCAACCACTGCGCCACCAGGGAAGCCCTGTTTTTAAAATTTTGATTCACATTTGCATTATATGTGACCCCTCATATATCATATAATATGTCCTAATATGCTCATATATGGAATGGTTTCAGTCACATGTGCCTTAGAGATATGTGCAGAGACCTGAAAAGAAACCAGACAGATAATATGTGGTAATTAATAAATATAAATGACACAAAAAATATTCTTAAAAATCCCTATAGTTCTGGGTTTCTAAGGTATTTATGCTTAAAGAAAAAAGCAAAACAACTTGCCATTGAGATTTCAGATACCTGATTCAGAGTCCTATATGAATTACTCTATAAATATTCTCTTAAAAATTCATAGTAAAATGCTGATATACTCATTTTCAAAAATATGGAAATGGAATACCAGATATTTTGATTTGAAGAAAAGTGCATTAAAACATAAGCAGGGGGCTTCCCTGGTTCGTGCCCTGGTCCGGGAAGATCCCACATGCCATGAAGCAGCTGGGCCCGTGAGCCATGGCCGCTGAGCCTGCGTGTCCGGAGCCTGTGCTCCACAACGGGAGAGGCCACAACAGTGAGAGGCCCGCATACCGCAAAAAAAAAAAAAAAAAAAGAAAAAGAAAAACCCTCATTAACAGGAATATTTGAAACAGAAATTTTTATAATTGAATTGTGTGTTTAAATTATTGAGTTAAATACTGTCAAATACTGAAAATATTTGACCAATACATTAAAAAAATGTACATAAGTGTGAATTTATTGAAAACAATAAGATTATTTAAAAAATTATTACAAAATTCAAATTCTTACATTTATTTTTTCAATTATTTTTTCAATATAAAAATTAGATTTAATTGCTTTTTTCATAGTCTATATAAATATATGTTTAATATTTTATACCTTATAGAGCTTAGAGAAGAAGACTTCTCTGGTATGAATATCCACATATTATGGATGAGGAATTTGAAGTTCAGGTGAATTTAATGCCTTTCTCAAATAACACTACCAGGACAAGGACCCAGAGCTTTTGACTTTTATACCTTTGTTCTTTGAACAACATGTTATTGACCTTCATTATTAAGCTAAGCTTCTAACATAGTTATCTTCTTGTTTCATTTTTTCTCTTAAATGAGAGGTATAGCAAATTTCTAAGTAATGAGAGGTTTTTATAATTAGAAGTTAATATTAATCTAATAATTAGATTTTTTAAATTGAAGTTTTATGTAATTAATGGTATTCAGTGATGTATTGGTTAAGATTTTTTTTTTTTTTTGGCTGCACAATGTGGCTTGGGGGATCTTAGTAGTTCCCAGACCAAGGATGGAACCCAGGCCCCCTGCAGAGGAAGTGCAGAGTCCTAACCACTGGACCACCAGGGAATTCCCTAAGATTTACTTTTAATGCAATTTTCCAAATAGTATTTTTGTTGAGAAGACAAATGCGTAACAACTAATTTTGTTTTTCTGCAAAGCTGGCTCTAAACATCTAAATATTGTACTCAGCAGATTATATGTGGCAGTACACTATGTGCATTCTAATAGAATTTGACAGTTTTAATATTGAATTACCTGCATATATTCCTACCAAAAATGGAGGTCAACTTTGCGTCCATTACAATATTTTTTTTGTTGTTGATTTCCTGCTTTTAGAAGCATCGTTTTGAACTCCTGCTCCTACAGATTCTGTTCATTTGGAACAATTTCTAAGAAAATCAACAGAGGTTTTTCAGACTGCCTTTTTCCTCTCTTATATTACCTGTAATTTCATGACTGTAGGAGTGAATCATCACTATAGTTAGAATTAATTTTACTTTCTCATGGCACAAATTCTTTTTGCATAGCTGTTTGAGGGAGACAATTGAAGAAGGAGGAGGGGTCATTTGAAATTGTGTTGCTTTTTTCATCAACTATGTATGCAAATGTAAAAAAAAAGCATTGTTTCAAACCCATTTTAAACCCTAAGTATCAAAATTACATTGATTCAGTTCATTTTCATGCAGTTTTCAATACTTAGTGCACTGCACATTCTAAAGACAGACTAGCTAAGTAAGAACCTTGATTCCACCATTTGCTCACTGTTTGACCAAGTTGCTTAACCTCTCTTTGCCTAAGTTTCCACATCTGTAAAATGAAGATAATAATACCTGACATGGCAATGTTGAAACTATTAAATGTGTTAATATATTTAAGCTCCTGGGTACTTTATCTAGCACATAGTAAGTACTCACTAACAATAAGCAATTTTTTGAAGCAATAATATGTAATTTAAAAGTAAATGAAGTATAAGTGTGCCAACTTGCAATACTTAGAAACTCTTGAAAATAACACCCTAAAGGAAGAATGAGGCATCCAGCGATGTCTGTTTGATCTTATCTTTCTTTCATCAGCTATCTTCTGGGCCCTAGAATGTATGAATTTACCGCTCTTTGGAGTTTATTTTATAATAGCAGGAAAAACAAAATAAAAATAATAAACCAGGTGTTGTATTTTACAAGTTGGGCATTGAAAAAAAAAAGAAATGTATATAGTATAAGGAATCTGCAAATATATAAATACTAAGACAAAGATATAAGCAATTAACAATAACAAAAAGAACCAATCTAATCCCACCTAATAATGGTAGTATTTGAATGTTTGAATATATTGTACTCTAACCTTAGAATTTTATAATTCTCTTGAGATATTTGTGAATCAAATATTGTATCATTATAATACTCTATGCACATGGGAAAATTATGCTCTAATAATATTAGTCAAGCAAGCCCATAAAATTTCTATATAATTTTGGGGGAAATGTATATCATATTGCTTTTGACCATTAAAGAAGTAGTATTTAAGTAACTTTAAGGGCAAATTATTTTAATGTCTAGGTAACTGTACATTCAAGTGTATTGTGTTTATTCTAAATGAAAAGAAAGTGAAGGCAACTACAATAGACTCTCTCTTCACCAGCCTCCACTTAATAGACTCACTAGAATAACTACTGCACAATGCTCTCTCCTTAAGGCACACAGACCAAAGCCCTTGACGTGTTGAGTGCTGACTTTTATTGCTTCTATGAAAAAAAAAATGTGTCCAATTGGGAACTGATGGATGAGGCAAGTAGTTTCATATAAAACGACAATGACAACAACAACGCTTTTCTATTGGCTGTGGCCAGAGTCAGAATGTGGGTAGGTGGGGATGTAATATCTAGCACTTTATATTCCTATGGCTCATGAAGAAAGTTGAAATGAAAAATTGTACACAATGCATTGCAAAAGTAGTGCCAATGGCAGTTTTGTTTAAGAATATAGTAGTAAATAAGCCCTGTATTAAATGACTGTCAAATTGCCTTTCATATTTAGGTTCAAATGAGGTATTACTGCTTATTTTATGCCATTTATTATTTCCCACTTTAAAAAAAGGATTTTGATCAGCCAAGTAAGACCGACTCTCAGTTATTTTATATAAGGATGCTTCTGTTGTATCTAAAACGTGCAGGAAAACTTCACATCTGGTTCTTACATAAATAATTAACAAGTATTTCCTTTTCTGAACAACAGTGTAGTATAAATCTGAGAATTAGAGAGTAGCCATACATTTCAGATGGCAGAATGGAACATAAATGAGGCCTACCTATCTCATTTTTAATGTATGCATGAATGCTGAACTTAGTTGATCTGTTGCTTTTAAATAGGGGACAAAATAATCAAAAAAACCTGAGATAGTCCATAACTTACTCTTTCATAAACAGTTTGGTTGGAGTTTCTAATTATTAGAATTTATCTTTTAAAATTGTGCCTTTCTTTTTATTTACACTTAGTTCCAGCTTATTCTTACTCGGATTAGCCCCTTCTTTTCCTTCTTTCTTCTCAGCAGATTGGTGTTATTTTTTAGTTATTCTTCTTCTGGTTAGACAAATATAGCAATTCTAGGTGTTAAAACCACCAATGAGGGCTTCCCTGGTGGCACAGTGGTTGAGAATCTGCCTGCCAATGCAGGGGACACAGGTTCGAGCCCTGGTCTGGGAAGATCCCACATGCCGCGGAGCTACTAGGCCCGTGAGCCACAACTACTGAGCCTGCGCGTCTGGAGCCTGTGCTCCGCAACAACAGAGGCCGCGATAGTGAGAGGCCCGCGCACCGCGATGAAGAGTGGCCCCCGCTTGCCACAACTAGAGAAAGCCCTCGCACAGAAACGAAGACCCAACACAGCCAAAAATAAATAAATAAATACTTTTTTTTTTTTTTTTTTTTTGCGGTACGCGGGCCTCTCACTGTTGTGGCCTCTCCCGTTGCGGAGCACAGGCCCTGGACGCTCAGGCTCAGCGGCCACGGCTCACGGGCCCAGCCACTCCGCAGCATGTGGGATCTTCCCGGACCGGGGCATGAACCCGTGTCCCCTGCATCGGCAGGCGGACTCTCAACCACTGCGCCACCAGCGAAGCCCAAATAAATACATTAAAAAAAAAAAAAAACAAAAAAACACCAATGATCATCTCCAGAGGTAAAGAAGTAAAAGAAGAAAAAGAAGTAACATATTTTGTCTACTTTTTAAAGTGCGAGATAACCACATATTTCGCTCACCCCAGTACTCTGTCTCTGCAACATATATCTTGTCACATTTATTTGGCCAAAAAAGTCACCATAGTATCCCAGGCCCATCATTACCCAGGGAAATGGGAATGGCATGATTGATTTAGACTAGTTTGAATTTACCCATTTATTAGAGATAGGGATATCTTTGGTGAACTGTGGATACCTAAGGAAATATACTGGCTGATGGCAAGAAAAAGGGCCTGGATGTTTTGTGTGTAGACACTAAATAATGTGTATTAAAATCAAGGACCCAACCTGTTATTTAAAATCTTAAAAGATTTAATTGAATCCAAACTCAATTAACGTTGAAGTGATATAGATTCTACACAGGATAATTTTAGCTGAAGGAAAAGGAGTGTTCTGAAGAGATTATACAAGAAAACATTCACCAGTCCAAACAAGAGTCAGAATTGCAGAAGTTTAGAGAATGAGATAGGATGATATTTGACAGGGAGTTCTATTGGGAAAACAGATAATGCATATTCAGAAAAATTGCTCAGCAGGTAACATCAGGAAAGGATAGATCTTAGCACAGTTTTCAAGACTCCTGTGATTTAAGAGGACAAATCAGCATAAAATAGCAAATAGTTCCAGATAGACAAGGAATCTTGAGGTTGATATTAAAACTTGGAAGTAGGAAAAGGAGAACATGCTAGGAAGTTAAATGTTTGACTGTTGGTAATGAAAAAGGGATTAACTTTTCAATTTTATGGCAAAGACAAAGGTCAAGGAACAATCAGTATGGTGGATATGCTACTGAGATCTGTGTAAGTTATCTGAGATATTTAAGAGATAGCCAATATGTAGATCATTGTTATCTCTGATAATGGACACAAAAAACTGCAGAACCTGGATTAGGAATGAAGCTAAAACTTGAGTTTATTATTTATATTACCATGACTGTGAGAGGAAATGACTTACAGAAAAGCAGATAGTACCTGAGCATCCGGGAGGTAGTACCTGAGATAATGAGAGAAATTAATAGGCATGGGCTGGAGAAGAAGTTTATTAAAATATTGCAAAGACTTTTGACATATAGTAGAGTTTATAAACAAATTTTAAATGACCACCATCTGTTTTTTACAATATTGGACAGTGTATTAATGTGTTATGTATTATATGTGTGTCTTATAGACAGAATTTAACATCCGTAAAAGATACTTGCATAGACTTTTGATGTACTCCAAATATATAATACATTAACAGCACATAATTCTCCCCCTTATAATACAGTATGATGTAACTGCAAAATTTTTTGATTCCTTCAGATAAATAATGTGGTTATAAATAGTTGAGTAAATGTATTAGTAAAATTAATGTTCATTCTTAGACTGTGATAACATGTGATTCACCTTGTTACTTAAGCAAAATTAAACATTTACACATGTTTTAGAAGCATAATTTATATTTTATTTTTAATACTTATTAATTAACTCAATGTTCTATTTATAGACTCAAACTAAATTTTCTGGGCATTTTGCCCACAGGACTATTTGTATTTATCTCCATACAGTAAAAAGTGAAAGGCAGCTTGCTACAAAAGAAAAGAATATGTAATACACATTTAAAATATATAAAATTACTATATTAGAAAATAATACAGTATAATACTTATAATATAAAAAGAATATATCTAGCTCTTTTAAAATAAACTATGAAAATATATATGTTTCTCTCTTTATATCAAGGACCAATACAGTTATGGGAATTGAGGTTTATATATAATTTTCTGACATTCAGAGAACATTGTAGGTTGGAGAGCTTCTTAGATGCCAGTTATCTTACACCACACACTGCCACTGCTCTGGCCACAGCTGACTGAATCAGATACTATAGGGCAATCATCTACAGGATAAGCAATGGCCTAGGTGTGGTCATAGAGAAGAACTCTTCCTAACAACATTTTGCCATCCTAGCCCAGGGCTGGAATGCACTTTGATCCTTCTTATTGGGTGTATGAGGCAATCATAGAGAAGAAAACAGAGTTGAAAGAAGGGGACTCAAGCTGTCAGACGCACAAACAAGAAGCACTGAGCAGAGGCTATGCCAAAGGAAAAGCCACACAGACCTAGAAGCAGTGATGTGGAGAGATATTTATGGTATTAGCAGGGACAATCACAGTTAGAAGCGGAGACAGAGGACTTCTGAGTCACTGTCACAACATAAGTATGGTCACTGGCGCCGGGAGCAATGTCTAATGCCTGCTGAGGAAATGGGAGGATGGCCAGCTTGTCCAGCTGGACTGCTAGAGATCCTTCTGCGTCCTGAACAACATTCCTGACTTCCTTCAAGTTTCAACATGAGGCAGCTGAAGTGATGACCTACTTTTCCTTAATCCTCATAAAAAATCCTTGACAACTGAGACAGCCTTTATTTCAATCTGATTCTTGCAGCCTAAAAGAGCCTACCTAACACAGTCAATATTTAATTATTTGCTTTCCACACACTTCCTCAAATGAAAGAATGAAATTTGAAACTAAGAAACTGTAAATTTGAAAACTGCGAAAATATAAATATCAAAATTCAAGACACGGAAGAACACATTTTTACCAATTTAAGAGCTAATCTTATTTCTAAGTTTAAATATTATATTTAAGTATAAATTTCTTGTGATCAGAACAAAAAACAGACATCTGATGGGGTAGGAATGTCTATATGATTCTTATTATCTCATGAAACAAACAATACATGTTATCCAAAGAAAGGCATCATTTTTGTTCATAGCAATTTTCAAGGCCAAAGTGACCTTAAACAAGCAGCATTTAAATCACAAGCTATAAGTGATGTCTTTAACAAAAGTTTATAGTAAATCTAGTTCTTTTATATGACTCTTTCCTATGATCACCCATGATAAAAGACAAGGAAATAGTATTGAAACTGCAGAGTCTGTTTTCAGTTTGCTCTGTGTTTTGGTCTACAATCTTATTGTCCTTGAAAGGTACTTTGGAACTGTCTTTTCTTTCTACATATAAATGTAGAACAATGCTATTCCTCAAATTTCTATAGCCTCATTTCCTAGTTTTGACTATAACTTAACAAAGTTTGCCTAACATATGACTTAAATGCATTTGTTCCTTTGCCTGAACTTGAGTTGTCTAGTACATTTTCTCCAAGTCAAACATTACACGTTGCACATTTTTTAATGTATAGATTTAGTTCCTCAGAAAGGCATTTCCAAAAGAAATAATACTTCAAACTCTATGATTTAAGATGTCCAATATTTCAAAAATGAAACAGCACAGCTAAAACGATGATATAAAAATAAATCAACTAAAATATTAAGGACAATGCAAACATTCTGACAGCTCATACAAATTATCCATTACTAATGTCTATCTGGATTTCATCTCTAGAAGTTCACTGTATATTTCTAAAGTACTTTATTTAAATTTTTAAAATCTCTTTAATCACATGGCAAGCAAGGATATTTCTTTGGGTTGTAGTGCAGTCATAAATGGTGTCAAAGTCTAAAAAATTGTTTGATACAATTAGAGGCAAAATACCACTCTTTCTTATTTTAGCTATATGTATCCAAACCCTTTTACTATCTAAATTTGGGTACGAATATCTGGTTTAGAATGCAAGCTTCATGAAGGCTCTGGGTTTGGGGTGAGATCTAATGGTGGGGGACTTGAGTATTATTATTTGTCTTTAGGCTACTGTACATCTATCTGGGGAAGTAATTAATGATGTGGTGTTCTAGAAAAATCAAATAAAATTCTGGATAGACCATCCTAAAGGTAGTCAACCTGAAAGAGATAGCAAAGAGGGAAGTCTAGATAAAACACAGGATAGTTTTTGGGAAAGCTAAGAGGTAGGGAAAGGGAAGCAGAGCACAGAATAGTAATTATTTTTTTAGGGTGGAGAGACTAAACAGAAATTTGAAAGCATATCCCTTTGTATAGCAGAAACTAACACAACATTGTAAAGCATTTATACTCCAATAAAGATGTGAAAAAAAAAAAGAATATCCTTGACCTTGGCAGGAGGAGGGAGCAGTTAAAAGCACAGACTTACTGTAAACCACAGGGATGGGAGAGGAGTCCCTTGATTTTGAAACAAGAAGAGTAAGTAGCATTAGGCTCTCAAAACTCACTTAGAAACGTGGATTATTGCTAACTTCAGGGCTGATGGTGTCTAGTTATATCTTCACATCAGAATGTGCCTAGTTGGTTTGGTAAGCATCAGTCTTTCCATCTAGAGAACATAAATATGTTTCAGTAGTAGCTTATTTAATCCAACACTGGGCTGAGCAGCACACAGCTATATAACATGATATAGTTAAAGGTTTTAGAAATGTTCATTTTTTACAAAGTCTATGGTGAAATAACTTTTTGATTGCCACCCTCCTCCAAAATGAAGCTTCCATGCTCAGTTTAAAAAAATAAAATTACTGAAAGGATATGTAAGAAACAAAGTACATTAAACATATCCTATACACAAAATAGTTCCAATTAACAATTAGTATTTTTCCTTTAAAATTTCCAGTGAATCTTTTATCATAGTTGATTTTATTTTCTTCATATATTTTGATTTTCCAGCAGCTATTCTTTTTTCTAATTTCTCTTCCCTTTTTTCTTTTCTAGGAAACATTTGTTGACAAATGAGTTTACTATATATATTACCTATTTATACAGGGGTTCTTCAGATAGCCTCAAGGTATCACCTAGCCAGGTTTCCAGACAAATGACTTCCCACCCACCCAAGCCCAAAGATATGAACATCCAATTAAAACAAACTGTAGCCACCACTTCCCTTATTCAGAAATATTTTCTCAGACGTTTATTCAGATTGTTTTCGTGATCATTCCAACTGGTCTCACATTCATTGGTGCTGTAGTGTCTCCCCTTCTGACCAGCCCTACCCTTTAGATCTTTGATTTTTTAGCTGATCTTTGTTACAAAGTGACCAAGTAAATTTGGACAAACACAACTACTAAGATTTTTTTGGTACTTACTTTGGCATCAATGTTACAGGTAGTAAGAGGAATAAGTCTCCTCTGTCACAACTTTAATATCAAGTGCTGATGAAATCAAATCTCAGCAGAATGCCACTATAAATCCTTACACTGATTAAGGAAGGAAGACAAACCCCCTTTTCTATGGTCTCAGTGGAGCTTCAGCTCTGGGTGTTTTTTAGGCTCAGGTTCTCTGACCCCATCTAAAAACAAACCTCACAATATTTTAAAGGCAGCATTTAGGTAACTATACATTCAGCAGCAGACAAATCAAAATTCCACAAATATATTGATTATCATGGGGCAATTTAATAAAAGACTGAAAATCAAAAGCTTACTAGATTTTCCAAGCTAGTTCATGAAAAGGTAGAGACTCTCCCTAGAATAGTTTAGCCAATCTACTTATTTTGTTTGCTTGTAATTTTATCAGTGAAATCACATTTCTAATATATTATGCCTCAGGTGTTGGTCAGAGCAAAAGATGTCTGAAGAGATCTCTGAAATGTGAACTTTTGAGTGACATTCTCAATGTATGCATTACTGATTTGGACAGCTGTCTCCCCCTAGAAGTATAGATCAAACACTCACACATGTGCATTTTTAGCAGAAGTCTGTACTGAAATATTTTCTGATAAATTATGGATTGTTTAGTAGTCTCCCAGATATTATGACAATCTCTCTCTAGAGTGCAGTTTCCTGAATATTCTTCTCAACATTGACATATACAGAAATTTGGCCCATGATATTCTGCTCAAGACTCCTGCCTGGCTGGAGGAGTAATAAGACAGAAAGAGAGCATGGACAAGGTAGCTAATGTTTGTAATATCTGATTATTCTCTCCTTCCCAAGAACATGGGCATACTTTCCAGCCTCTCTTGCAGTGGGTTATAGCCAGTGACAAGTTCCAACCAAGGGGATGAATTTTACTTATAGGTGACTGCAGATCAGACAGTTGCACTTTGTAAAAATTTCCTACTTCTCTCTTGCCCTGATTTGGCTAATGGTGAGGTACATGTTGAGATGGTCATATCACAAGACGATGAAGCATGGTCTCTGAGAAATATATGGTGAAGAACTACCCTTTTGTCCTCATTGGAAATATTGTGTGAGTGAAAACTGAAATGTTCATGTGTTGAACCACTGAGATTTCAAGGTTAATTTCTTTTTATAGCATAACTTGCCTATCCTGATTTACATAGAGATAGATTAAAATATGTAAAATCAATAGGCCATGTTAATTTTCTTTTAATTAAATAAAATTTGGGGAGAAATGATGCACACGCATTTTTGAATTTCACTGTATATATCATCTATTGCACAATGAACTACCGTGTGATTTAGCATGCCATAAATTTACATATAAAAATTAAAACCTGATGTATTTTACTTGTCTGCCCTTAATCACCATTAAAAAAAGAACTAAGAAATTAATTGAAAAATATACACACACACAAAATACAAGTATGGAAATTTGTAGTTTCATAATCATCACTAATATGTTATATTCAGACCTCTACAGAGATAAAAATTCTATGAAAAACCAAAAGAAAACCAAGAACTATCCTCTGGTGCATTGTTTTGTACTGCAGATCTTGAGAAAGAGCGTGAGTTTTCACCAGATGGATAAAATTTTTAATTTTTAAATTAATCCAACCCTTACTGACCCATGTTCAGTGGAGAAGTTATTTCCCTTTGGGGGTGCAGCAGATATTTATGTAGCACTGATTCTCCCTTTGAAGGGCACACTACTGAGACCTACTGGCACAAGAAATACCCATGCCTCCTCCAGTTTCACAAGCTGAAGTGCACAGGTTTCCCTGCTCCCTTTCCAGTAGAGTCAGGGCACGTACTCATGAACCAGTCTCCTTCCCTGGGACTTCTTTTCTTTAATGAGGTGCATCCTGACAAAGTGGCACCAAGTGATCTCTGTGCTTCTTGCTTCCTCGTTCTCTAGAGCTGCCTCAGATCATTCCAAGTCTCTCTAGTTTTTTATTGCTTCTCTAAGGTATTCAATTAATTCTTCTTTGGCATGTGTCATGAGCTGGTTATTTTTTGCTGCTTGAAATGCAAATATCAGATAAAGCTGGACTCATTTTCTTCTGTGTAAGAGGGAGCCCCTAACACTGACCTCCAGGCTGATGGACGAGCCGAGAGAAAACCAGAACATATCTGTATGGTACCTAATTTCCATTCAAACCACCGTCTTCTCCTCCGCATTTGTATTTTCTCTCTCTATAATGAAGTAATTTTACCAAACCATATTAATATTTGTCTCCAACAGGTGTTTGATAAAGATCTTATAATTTCATTTCATTCTCACTTTGAATTATGTTTGATAGGACCAGTGTTTGCATGGCCAGAGATAAATGGTTAAAACTGAGAAAACAAATTGCACAGTCTGTTTTATTTTTAAGCATATAATATGTGTTAAATACAAAATAATATATGTAGAATATACATGAATTACAATAAAATAAATAACATTATACTGCCCTTCAGTTTAAGAAAGAAAATATTATAAGTAAAAAATAACTATTGATTCGGAATTGAGCATAAAACATCTAAGGAGTACCAAGCTAAACTGATGCAGGGTCTATGCCCTCCAATTTGAAGCAAGGTGATACCCTAGTGTTGTTAAAGAAAAGTGGAGCGGGGTTAGACAGTATGAACATTCTATATTAGGTTGAGACTATTAATCATACACTTCAGTTTGATTTCCCTTCCTGAAGGAAAAAAATTAGTAAGGACCAACATTGACTTAACTATGCTTAAAATTGCGTATTCTTTTAATTAAAAGTGATGACCCTTAACCCCTACAGCCCCACCAAGTTAATGGGAACTAACATCGCAGCAGCAATAATGAGCTCTGAACTGGAAATTAAGAGTTTGGGATGTAGTCTCACTTGTGTATTTGATGCTATTAAGAATTGTAATTAAAACTTCACAAATGCACAAAAAGGTGAAATCTCAATTGTTAGCATCATTAGTGCCAAAAATGTTATCAATACAGAGAGACAGTCAGAGACAGAGGGAGTGGAGAGAGCACACTAGTCCTCAGTGGTCAGTGAGTTATTGCTTAAAAAAAAGCATGTTTAAACTTCGTAAGTTTTCACAATAAACTATAGGAATAAATTATAGAAAGTAAGATAATTAAACTTCTCTTTGCTGTTGGAATATAAAGAAAAAAGAGTGAAGATGCACTGGAGTGGGGGATGGGCAAGAATGGATGAGAAATACTAGTAAGCAAATACTCGATCTAACTTTCAATCATTCATGGTTTCCCCAGCTCCCAGTTTACTTTTTTCCTTCTTTTGCATTTAAAACAGACTAGTTTAAAGTATTGCAGTAAGACACAGTATAATTTGTATGTATTTATAACATAACTATTCATCAGTATTGTTATTTTACTGGTTGTCCTATTTTTAAAACAGGGAAAAACATGTCAGCATGAAAACAAAAACAAAGTGATACACATGTGGTAGAATTTGTAGAAGTTTAAATTACACCCAGGTTCTCCCTCTTTCATACTTTAAACTCACTTGTATTAGAGGTGAGAACAATTCAAGAAAATGTGTTTTGATAATCTAAGGATATTAAGTTTAAAAAGAGAGAAAAACAGTTTTCTGTATATTAAGTAAAGGAATAAATTATTTTTTAAATTAAAAGTTTTAGGATCAAATAGAGCAGCATGATCTTTTTTTTAAAGTAACTTTGAAACCTCAGAAAATAAAATTGCAGTGTGTATAATTGGTATATATGCATAAACATAATTGGTAGATATGTCTTTATTGCAAAAGACAATTGCAGTCTTCTGCACCATCATCAATGTCTAAAGATGGCCTAATGTGTGCTTGTTTCAGTATATCCCTATTAATACAGGGAACATTGCATCCAAGTCCCTACCCCACTGTGTGTTATAATATTATATTATTAGGAAAAGAATAAAAATCTGAGGTCTTTCCTTTATTCTGACTTCTTACGCTACAAACTCTGTTGAACTCTTTTCCACTCACTAATACACTTTTATCATATTAATATAAAAACCTGTCTTTCAAGTCATTAGTATTCAGTAAAGCAATGTTTAAGACTTTACAAATCCCTGTATTTATAGGAATGCTATGTTTATGCAAAGTATATAATGCATGCTTTTAGTGGCAATTTAATCTAGATTTTATATATCAAGATTTAATAAATTGGTTCAAGCTATCTATAAAGAAATGAAAATATCAGAACCAATGGTGAGGTTTAAAACCATTTTAAAATTCACTTTCTGATAGCCTTCTCTCTTTCTGACTAATTTCAAAAATTATTCTTTTTTTTGCTTTTTATTTATTTATTTTTAAAAATATTTTATATTGGAGTATAGTTGAGTAACAATGTTGTTAGTTAGGTGTGCAGCGAAGTGATTCAGTTATAGATATACATGTATCTATTCTTTTCCAAATTCTTTTCCCATTTAGGTTATTACAGAGTATTCAGCAGAGTTCCCTATGCTATACAGTAGGTCCTTATTGGTTATCTATTTTAAATATAGCAGCGTGTACATGTCCATCCCAAACTCCTAATCTATCCCTCCCCTGCACGCTTCCCCGCTGGTAACCATGAGTTCATTCTCTGTGAGTCTGTTTCTGTTTTGTAAATAAATTCGTTTGTATCATTTTTTTAGATTCTAGATAAGCGATGTCATATGATATTTGTCTTTCTCTGACCTACTTCACTCAGTATGATAATCTCTAGGTCCATCCATGTTGCTGCAAATGGCATTATTTCATTCTTTTTAATGGTTGAGGATACAGAGAAAAACATGGTTCAAAAGGATACATGCACCCTGATGTTCATTGCATCGCTGTTTACAATAGCCAAGACATGGAAGCAACCTAAATGTCCATCAACAGATGACTGGATAAAGAAATGAGGTACATATATACAATGAAATATTACTCAGCCATTTCAAATATTATTATAACAAACCCTTTTTGGTTTGTACTTAAAAAAATTTAACCTTTAAAAGCAACTTCTATTTCACCAACCATTCTGAAAAAAGATAGTTTATTTTTTTCTCCAGTGTCCTGAAACAGGAACAATTTCATTGATACAACTTTTGATTTAAAATAACTCCATAATGACAATTTACTGACTCTCTGATAGAAGAAAGATTACAGGATACCTCGGGTGTTGAAAAATTAATATGGTACAGAATCTGTGAATTTCATCAACTAAATTCTCAACTATTCTAGTTAATGTGCTTTTCTGAAGGCAATTTTACATTTGTGTAATAGTTATAATAAGAGAGCATGTACATATATTAATTTTATTTAATATCATAGGGTTTACACACATAAATATATTCTTAATATTTTTAATATTTCTACAATGGATGAAATGAGTCAAAGATATCCATATAAAATCAAAATACCTAAAATAAATACTCTTCCAGAAAATATTTACTGGACACCAAATGTGTGCAAAAATCTGAGATACCTTCTTTGTTCAAGGATTTGTTAAGTCTCACTCTAGAATTACATTCTGGGGGCAAAAATGCAACCTCAAATGCTTACAGTGTCAGTCATGTATTCATGATTGCCAGGCACGTGAGCGTGGGGTGCAGGTCAAATTAGAATAGGTTCTTAGGCAAGTCATTGATTTTGGAACCAGAACACCTGAGGAGAACCAAGGCAAAAATAAAACACATTTTTGACAGCTCCTATTTTTAATATTATCCCAATATTAGAATATAGCTTTGAATCCTTTCGTATAGTGAGCATTTTTTTATTGACTGGTTTTCCCAGAACTAATTATATTTTCAGATTTGAGATACTGGCACTGAAGGACTGAATCCCAACACCAGAAAGGTATTTCATACATTAATTTTGTTTTAACTTGAAGCACTTTTTGTTAATCGCATTTTTTTCTTGTAATTTTCTGAGACAGTAGGAAAAGGATATTAAAATTTGAGGAATTAGCTAATTAGTGTTTTTCTCTGCCTTCCCTCTTAATTGATAATTTAGCCTACATTGATAATTTAGATAAATTGATGTTATCTTAATTGATAATTTAGATTTCAATATTAAATATCATATTTCTTCAGAATTTTGAGGGCAATATGGTCCATTCTTCTAATTTCTCAGGTGTCTGGTTAAGAAGCATTATTATTCCAGATTCTTTGTACATTATTCACCTCCTTCCCCCTACCCAAGACTTTTTTGGGTTTTTTCTTTATTTTCAGCTACCTGAAATTTCACAGTAATATACCCTAGCGAGTGACCACTTTTGTTTCTATTGCTAAACACTCAGTAGGGACTCTGAAACCTATTTCCTTTAGTTTGACGAATTTTTTGTTCCCCTCCCTTATATCTGTTCTTTGTGAAATTAATATCATTTAGATTTTATACTTCTTAAATTTTAATTCAAAATCATCTTCATTTCTCCATTCCCTTTCTTTGTCTTTGGGTTCTTCTCTCAGGAGTACTTCTTCACCTTCAACTTAGTTTGACATTTAACTCTCTGCATTGAGTCTGTTCTGTACAAGTTCCTTTTTTAGGCTTATTTGTTTTCAGATTCATTTTTTATGTTGGAGGGTTTCCTCAAATAATTGGTGACCATTGGTATGTTACTACATAGGAGTAAGACATCAGAAGTTGAAATAAAGCTCTTATGTCTTTACAGGGCTGTTGATTAGTGGGTTTTTATAAATGATTAATGTGCAGGCACACTGATAATTTCTGTGAGGGATCTGCAGATGTTCGTATTTGTAGATCATCTTTTTGGGTGGTCATTTCTCCAGATAATAATCTAATTACCAGTCTGGAAGGTATAATCCTCGTGGTTGTTGTCCTGGGAATCTGGGGGAAGTAGGGGGACAATGGTCCTATCTCGAATTAATTGACTTTCAAAAAGGTGACTTACCATGGCCCTCAACTGGGCCTGGTGCCCCAAATCTGTTTGTTTCGAGCTCTAAACCATAAGTCTCCGGTGCTAGACTGGGAAGGTAAGAACTTGTGGCCTGAGGTAAGATGTGTGCAAAGACATGTCTGTGCTCTTTTAAAGGCTTAGCACCAGTTATCCCTGTTGGCAGCGCTCCCCATTCACGCATGCGTGATACGTCCTGTGTCGCCAGTTACTGAGACCTTATGAGGAGAGGTTCTAAAAAGGACATTATTTGCCTCTTGTTAACTTCTTTTACTCCAGGTTTAGGAATTTAGCTTTATGTTAAGTTAATTTCAATAGCCCATAGTGTATTGATTTATTTAAAAAAATGTTTTGCTTTGTTTGCTTATTGGACTGAGCAAAGATAAACATTTGTGACCATTATGCCCTGTTTTCCATGCCCTGTTACATTTATTAATTTATACTACTTTGAGACAAGTTTTAAGGCATGTACACTTCTAACATTATCTCCATAATCACTGCTTGGTCTTGTGCTATGTGCTATATTTTTAAATCTCCTGCTTGCACAGGTCTCTAGAATTGACTTGTTTTTATTTTTAATATTTCAATGATCTCATTCCCTAGTTTAATAGGTCACACACATGAGTATTATTTTATTCTTTCAATAAATTTGATTTGCTATAGGCATGAAAAATGCAATATATATCTTTGAAAATGTTTCATATAATTAAATTCAAAACTCAGAACTAAATTCCTTAGAGATGATTTTAATAATTTCATTTTAGAGGTCTTAAAAATGTGTTCATTTAATTTTAACTCCTTCCCCAGGCCCTCTGGGAAGCCACACAAGATTTCATTGAATCCTTATTTAAAACTGGTAGAAGTGAACTGAATCTTTGAAAAGACTCACCCCATTCTCAAGTTCCAACTGAAGTATCCACACCAAGTATGTCTAAACACACTGATGTTAACAGAGTCACTATGTTTGATGGAAGTCAAGTTCATAATTAAACAGCTCTAACTGCTGACATATATTTTTTATGTATTAAGAAGTGGTATAAATCAAGTCTAGAGGCAGGGAAATCAATAAGATTTTTATTATTGCATTGTCTAGTAAAAGTTGATAGGGTCTGGAGCAGGGATTTGCAAACTATATGCCATGGGTCAAATCCTGTTGGTCCCCTGTTTTTGTAAATAAAGTCTTATTGGAACATGCCCAAGCTTATATGTTTTGTTATATGAATCATAAGTGTTTTATGACATTATAATAATTATCATATTAAAATTAATTGCCAGGGAATGCTAACAGTAATTATTAAGTTTGTTTAGCTTTTGGATTGAAGAGTAGGATATGCTTAACTGAAAGTTGTTACAGATAGATTGAGGGAGATAATTCAAACCCAGTGTGGCTGATTTTTAAAAGAATGGTTTGTGGTAAAAAAGAAAAGTGAGACAAGATGGTTTTAGTAGTTACTATAAAGGACATCTTGTGGGAATTCCTGGTGGTCCAGTGGTTAGTACTGTGTGCTTTCACTGCCAAGGGCGTGAGTTCAATCCTTGGTCAGGGAACTAAGATTCCCGCAAGCCATGCAGTGCAACCTATAAAACTTCTTATGGAAAGAGCGAACTAAGATGGTTAAAAGAAAATTTCGAATGTTTGGTGCATTATTGTAATCCCACTATCTAAATTCATCCTTTACATTATGCAGTACTGTAAGGATTGATACTTTCTTGTAAAATTCATGCATTTTTATGTTAAAGACTATCAGAACAGAAAATACGAGCAAACAGATATTGATTTTATTGCAATACTATTTCCAGCATTAGGGGAGAAAGCACAGACCAAGTTGGATACTCAGCTCTGTGGGAGAGTTTAAGAGCTGGAGCGGGGTGACTGTAGACCATATGTGTTTGCTAACTGGCTTTACCCAAAGGAAAAGTAAATTCTTTCCTGTCTTCATGACAGGAGATAGTTTTATATCTTAGAGCATGGTACTCAAGGAAGTTAGGCTTTTACTCTTCCCACAGATATTGGAAGATGGAAAGCTATCTTCCCTAATAATTACATCCATGGATTCCGTTATGCACAGAGAAAAAAAGAGTGGAGTTCACTAAAGATGATAAAAGTAGTAACATCCATCACTATTGGCAGATGAGTCAGGCCATATGGAAAAACTGTATAGAATAATTAATGAGCCATTCTACTTGGGTGTAGACTCAAGTCCCAATACTTGTAGGATCTGTGACCCTTGGAAAGTGAAACAATTTATCTTTCTCACAGCTTCCTTTTCTGTGAAATGTGAATAATGGTGCCTAGGTAATAGTCTCTTTTGAGAATTTATTTATAGGAAATTTATTTAGTGACTTCTATGTGTCCACGTCATTCAAAAACTCATTTAATCTGTACAATCACCCGGAGAAGTAGTATACATATTATCCCTATTTTATAGGTAAGAAAATGGAGACCTGTAGAAGTTAAGTAACACATAAAAGACACATGGAGATTGAGTATGGCTCTATAGCTGTGCTGTCCAATATGTGGACACTAGCACATGTGAGTATATAAATTTAAATTAATGAAAATTAAATAAAATTATTCAATTTATTAGTCAAACTATTCACATTCCAAGTACTCCATAGCACATGTGGCTAGTGACTGCCACAATTATAAACTTTCTGAGTTTTTCTTTTTCCTCTGAAAGTTTTAGTGGACAGCACTGCCAGAGCCAATAACCGTAGCAACATTCTATCTCTCCACAAGGAAAATAGTCAAGTGTCCAACACATAGCAACTGTTCATAAAGGTTTATCTCCTTCTGTTCTTCAGGGAAAAAGGAATCTTTTATCAATGAAATCCTTCAATAAAAAAATGCATGTACTTCCTCAGCCCCCAGAATTTTACTGAGAAAGAAAACTCAAGTTTCTCAAAATCATGTTTACAAAACTTTGCTGAGAAGGCAAAACTACAGTTTATTTACTTGTGTGAGAATCAACAGCTAATAAGAAGCAGTGAATTTTAATCCAGTCCTCCTTACTCTGGCTGCTGGAATGAGATGAATTTGTGTTAAGTATTTCATTCAAAGGTACTATAATTTCATCGAGCAATATCTGCCAGACATTACTCTCTCTACTGTTATTACAACTTGTAGAAAATGAAATTCCTACTATCTGTCTCATCTTATTTAATTTTTGGATTTCAGGAAATTGTGTTTGTTCAGCTATTTGCTGTCGGTGCTAAATATAATTTTGCTTTAAAACTGAATACAGGATAGTTTTTTTTTTTTTCAAGAATGAAATTCTGACCTATAAAAGCCAAATGAGGAATATTTTAGGTCAAATTCTACTGTATAGCTAAGGTCTATCTCTCTGGCTCAGCAGTTTCTTACCAAAGGCAATATATTCAAATATTCAGTACACTGAAATAATTTCTCCTTATACCTACATTTTTCATTCTTTTCAAATTTTTGACTGCCATTACCCTAATTTTGTAAATTGAAATAATTTCCTAAAATATCAATTATGAGATGAAATTTGGGCAGTCAATAAAACTATTAGTATATTAAATAATTTTAACATAACTGGACCTTTGGTTAAGCAAATAACTTTGATTTCTATCTAATTGTGCTTCTAAGAAGTCACTTAATTTGCTTCTACAAGGGAGAATGAGAATATTACTATTAGCTCCTGCCTTTTAAAAAAAATTAGACTGAGCAATAAAAGAAATTAGTTACAAATTTGAATATAAATTGGCATGCTTATACCAAGCCATAAAATCATACATTATACTAAGTAATAAAATCATACCATACATACTGAGGTAACATCAATTCCAAATTATTTAACATCAATTCCAAAATTGTTGAGTGGTTGCAAGGCATTAATGCAAAGTATCGGCGAATTGGACTCTGGAAAGAAAATTCAGATGAAGCAAACTTTGTTGTAAGGTAAATATTTTTTTAAAAAAACTTTGTTATATCAGCAATTTTTAATTTCCATGACAACTTTAAAGAAATTACTAACAGGACATCTACATGTGTGATACACTATGTAAAAATAATTTTTTTAATTGGAAGATATCACTCATCCTTTTTGAATTTAAATAAAAAACAAAGTCAATTCTTGAATGGTGTTTTTACCTATTGAGAGTTGTTTGAAAAGTACAACCACAACAAAAAAGACAAGGAGTTCTTTTCTTTACTTTGCCTTTGTGTTTCACTGTGTCAAACAGGCCAGATTAAAAAACTGAATTGCAGATGTGTTGAGCTTCTTATAATATTTCAAATACCTCTAAACGTCTTATCTTTATCAATTAATTATGGAAGTTAATTTAGTAATAACCTATTAAAACACAGGCACAAAGTCAAATTTGTTGCAAAACCAGAATATATTACTTTCCAAACCAAAAATAGAACTATGTTCCACAACTCTTAACTAACGCAGATCATTTAGATCAGATTTTACATTCAAGTATCAAGTTTTCTCTATATGAAGATATCTATTTATCATCATCTTACATATTTTCTTTAAAATTTTTAATAAAAAGGGAAAACATGTACGCATTTCTAAGGAAACATTTAATTTCCTGCTTGAATAGCCTCAAATGGGAATATCAAAGCAGTAGGGATGCTTTAGTCAATAGTTTTAATATCTTGAACTATATAAAGAAAATAGAGGAGCTTATTGGTAGAAGTTTTCTTTTCCTCAGTCTTAAATGACTGAAGGTATGAATTTTATTGCTGAAAAGGAATCTTTTAGGTTCCATAGGCCAATACTCTCCTTTTACAAATAAAAATGTTGAAGCCCTGATGCTTTTATTTTTTTAACGACTTAATTGGAGTATAATTGCTTTACAATGGTGTGTTAGTTTCCCCTTTGTAACAAAGTGAATCAGCTATACATATACATATATCCCCATATCCCCTCCCTCTTGCATCTCCCTCCCACCCTCCCTATCCCACCATTCTAGGTGGTCACAAAGCACTGAGCTGATCTCCCTGTGCTATGCAGCTGCTTCCCACTAGTTATCTATTCTATATTTGGTAGTATGTGTAAGTCCATGCCACTTTCTCACTTCATCCCAGCTTACCCTTCCCCCTCCCCATGTCCTCAAGTCCATTTTCTACATCTGTGTCTTTATTCCTGTCCTGCCCCTAGGTTCTTCAGAACCATTTTTTTCTTCTTTTTTTTTTTTTTTTTTTTAGATTCCATATACGTGTGTTAGCATACGGTATTTGTTTTTCTCTTTCTGACTTACTTCACTCTGTATGACAGACTCTAGGTCCATCCACCTCACTACAAATAACTCAATTTCGTTTCTTTTTATGACTGGGTAATATTCCATTGTATACATGTGCCACATCTTCTTTATCCATTCATCCATCGATGGACACTTAGGTTGCTTCCATGTCCTGGCTATTGTAAACAGTGCTGCAATGAACATTGTGGTACATGACTCTTTTTGAATTATGGCTTTCTCAGGGTATATATGCCCAATAGTGGGATTGCTGGGTCATATGGTAGTTCTATTTTTAGTTTTTTAAGGAACCTACAGTGGCTGTATCAATTTACATTCCCACCAACAATGCAAGAGTGTTCCCTTTTCTCCACACCTCTCCAGCATTAACTGTTTGTAGACTTTTTGATGATGGCCATTCTGACCCGGTGTGAGGTGATACCTCATTTTGGTTTTGATTTGCATTTCTCTAATGATTAGTGATGTTGAACATCTTTTCATGTGATTGTTGACAATCTGTATATCTTCTTTGGAGAAATGTCTATTTAGGTTTTCTGCCCATTTTTGGATTGGGTTGTTTGTTTTTTTGATATTGAGCTGCATGAGCTGCTTGTATATTTTGGAGATTAATCCTTTGTCAGTTGCTTCATTTGCAAATATTTTCTCCCATTCTGAGGGTTGTCTTTCCGTCTTGTTTGTGGTTTCCTTTGCTCCTGATGCTTAAAAATATAAATGCCTCTGATGTTTCAATTGTGCCTGTTTGGAAGAGGGTACACATCTGCAGAAACATATATCCCCTAAAGTCTCATGTCCAGTAAAATAGAGTACCTGTTGAAATAATATGATAATCTGTCTATAGAATTAATTCTCTAAGAAAAGCTCTTAATATACATTTTTTGGGTGGGGATGGGGGTGGGGAGAAGGAACTATCTATAATTTCTGAAATGAATCTTGGCAACAACCATCCTTCGAATCCACAGTATCATTTGGGCAGAGTCTGGAAGATGGTCAACCAGATATTTCTTTTTCCTTAGTATAGCCATCCTAGCAAAACCTAGCATATTTTTCAGTTCAAAGGAATTGTGTGTCCTCTCAAGGTTCATATTCGTATGAAATTCTCAATTAGGATATAATTTTATTTTCTACTTTATCACACAACTTTAAAAAAAGGCTTGTGAAATTTCAGAGAGAGGATAACACTTGAATACACATTTATGCAGCAGTCATTCAAGTTGTTTAGATGTTCTTTTATTCATCTTTTGACAAATGTTTTGTAATTCCTTTGGTATGTTCAATAATTTCTAGGATCTTTGAAAACAAACAAGAAGACATATTATCTTGTGTTTAAGTATTTCACAGCAAAGAGTGGGAAGAGACACCAATTCTGCCCAGATATTAGATAAAAGATAAAATAAATGTAGTTTTTATAGCTTTTAATATAAAGAATATGGACCATGGAAATTATGCAGTTTTTTAAGGGGACATTGAAAAAAGGCCCACTTATACTGAAAAAAATTGCCTAGAGTGGTCCCTCAGAATCATAGGACTATGAAAAGCATGTTATTAGGGAATACAGTACAAAGGAGAAATGGAGTATAAGGAAGCTTGATATGAGCCACACAAGAGATTGAGAAGATTTAAATCAGAGGAGGAAAAATGGCCAATAATAGCAGTCAGCTTACAGAGACCATTAATGATAGTTCCTTCATTTTTTTTTTTTTTAGCCTTTTGGTTAACTAAAAGTAAACAGGAAAAGTTATAAATTCTCCCTGAATATAAATGCATAGATTATTATTAAAATAGTGTGTTTTTTAAAATATCATAAGCACATTATTTTAACCGGTAGCTTTACCAGAACAAAATGACTTGTTTCTCTTTAAAATAGCATCACTTTTTAAATAGAGAAATTCAAGTACACAAAGAATATATATTCACACAATATTGTTGGGTAATCTTCATGTGTCTTTTCTCTAAAATCAATGGAAATTTTTCCCTAGATTTTTGAACCTCTCATAAATCAGTATATTGTGTTTAAAGGTATTTTATTTTTAATGCCATTCGAAAAAGTTTATTTGTACTCAGAAAAAAAAGATTAAACTAGATAAATTTAACAATGTGACTGTTGTATGCTAAACATACACACTCAAAATTTATGGCAAATTAATTTGAGCATGACATTTAAGTTTCAAACCAACTTACTATTTTGAATATAAGAGAATTATAAAATAGTTGTTTCTTATTTCTTATTTGTTAATAAGATTATCTATGGGAATTTAGTATTTTACTCAGTTTACTTCCATTTTCATTTTTTTAAAGAACTTTGAAGTAAAATGCCTACAGTTAGTGCTTTTAACCATGTTTATTTTCCCAAGTAAAGAAGCAACAATGCATACTCAGGGTAATACTTACAAGGAATATAAAAGTAGAAAAACAATAAATATTCTGTAACATTTTACTACAGATGAAGAACATTTTTGTATCTAGCACTTGGGTATGTTTCTTTCCAGAGATAGATTCAAAAAGGGTAAGCCAACCATAATTTTTAACTATTTCTCCTTTACTTAAGAATATATTATGGATTTCTTCTGTGTCATTAAGTGTTCTTGGTAATCCTGTTTTAGTCAAACTGTTTTCAAAATATAGGGACTTGAAAACCTATACCAAAAAAACCAGAGATTATTTTAATGAACCTATTGTACTCATTACCCAGCTTCAGCAGTTAGTCAAATACGTGACTAAGCTTGTTTCCTCTATATTTCTACCCACTCACCTGTCATAATTATTTTGAAGTTAGTTCTGAACCTCATATCATTAGATCTTTATTTTTGATGGCTGCTAACTAATATGTTTCTTCAATTTACCACAATTCTTTTATCACTCTTTTTTCATTGGATATCTTAGGCAATGTCAATATCTATTTTATTTAGGTATTACTATTTTAAAATCCTCTTTGAATTTAATGATAGAAAGGCAAAAGTGTCTAGTGAAAAGTGCACATGTGTTGGAGTGAGACTAATATCAATTTGAATATTAAATGGAAGGACTGTGACACTAGAGAGTTTATCTCTCTAAGCCTCAGTTCCTCCTCTGTGAAATGGGAATTAAAATACTGTACTTGTCTAATAGCATTGTTGTAATAAATAACACACATACATAGTTCCTGACACAAATTGGTGACCTTGTCTATTGAATAATTTTATCTTAGACTCTCTAACTATATTCGGGGAGGAAAACAGTGAATCTGGTAAGAAAACCTTTACTTCTCAGGCTTAAAAATATGAAATAAGTCTTGTAAATATACCTATGACTTTACAGTGTGAATAAACAGAAATAAAGTTATCTTTATTTAAAAACTTTAAAAATATTTTTGGTTTTCAAATTTAGCTTTAAAGATAAATAACTTCAAATTATACTTTATAGAGTATTGAATGTATAATTGCTTTATATGCAAGTTCATGTATTATACTTGAAAGAATATTTTAGTAATTTATATTTTTATTTGATGTTGTTGGAGAATAAGGGCAGACTAGAACATATTGCTTTAGATTATTTTGAATTTCATTTCAGTCTATTACCAGAATTCTTAAATTCAGGGAAAATATTACTCTATAGCTATTTCAGTAAAAATATTTTATGACATATGAAATAGTCATTTGGAAGTTTTACAAATTGTAAAATACACTTTTATGTATGGAAACAGTCTCTAATATGATAGAATTGGTAATTTGGAGAGCTCTTTTTTATAAATGTAAACGTGCCAATGATTCTTTTCTGAACAGTAATAAAATGAAATTTTGGTAAATTGACTTGAAGCAACTCTTCTAAAGGAACAAAGAGTAATATCACTGAACTTAATTGCCGAATTATCTTTTTGTCCATTGAAGAATGTATTGTTATAATAGCTTTTAAGTAGTTTGAAATATTTATATTATAGAGAAAGTGACTAAAGTACATTTGGATTTGGTGGATATATCAAGTAGAGCCCATTGGCTATAGACTAGAATACTGGTTCAGCCCACACTAATAGCAAGCCTGTAAATAAATCATTTATACTATCTCACTGGCATTTATCTATAAAAGAACTGAGTCATTGAAATGCTCTTTTAAGTCCTTTCAACTACAAAAATTGAAAAGTTTTGCACATTACTTTTCCAGGCCCAAACCATTCTGTTACAGGTTTTCCACAAAATACATACCTTATAAAACTTCAATAGACCTTATTTTTAAGTCTCAAGAAAGATTGATAAAGGAGAATGACTCAGGTAACTATCGCATTGATAGTTAAGCTAAAAATCAGTGTATAATCCATGCTTATGTCTACCAAAATAACCCCCCAAATCTTCCCTTTCTTAATCTTTTGTTTCTTAGAAGGGGGTCCCTATAGACAAGCAGTGTTCCGTAGAGCATGTCAAACAATAGAAAAATAACAGCAAGACTGTCAGTTCAGTTTAAAAGCTGGACTTAGAAGCATAAGGGGAGTGTTGCTGATAGAATTACCAGACAGTAGGATTGGCCACTTAAGAAGTGTAACTCAAAGATAAATTATTTCATAGCAGTTTAAGTTCCTATAGTGTGTCCAAGGGGACTGGTAACCATCAAACAGAAAAAATGTCAGAGGGCTATGATTAACTGGTCACATTTATGCAGGGTTTATCCTGTCCATGCTCAACTCAGTTATTTCTCCCAAAGGATCCAGGAAGGAATTTGATACCAGATAGTGAGTCTGTACATAGCCTCACAGTTCAAAACAAAACTGGGTCATAATTTTGATCGTGTTGATATTAGTGCTAAAAATTATACAAAGCTATTACTGTTTATGCTGTTTGTGTAAAGCATTTCTGTAAAGGTCTGGTTTATGACAGTTTAATCTTATGTAATATAATTATTCTTCTACAGGGTCAGCTGTACAGGCAGCTGAAATAAAAGTGCAAGGCATGTTAGAATCATAAAATAAATGATTCAAATACTCAGTCAGCAGTAATGAGCTCAGAAACAGATACTGTTATGAGGTTTACTTTGTACTTAAAGACCAAATTTTCCTTTTCTTGATTTGGACAGTTATATCGTGTCACCTCTGAGCATCTCCAAGTGGGTAGACAAGCCAGATAGGTTGTTTACTACAAAAAGTTTTGGCAGAGCTAAAAATGAAAACAATTAGAATAATGTAGTGTGTAATATTAGCCTATAATATAATTTCTAAAAACATTATTAGAACTTTAAGCTTCTGATAATAGTTTATTATATAGTTCTTTCAAATGTACTATAGTAAATGTGATGTTAGTGTATGATTTAATTCCTGGAAATACTATGTTAATGAATTGACTAATTTAAAAATACCAGATTCAAATTTTCCAAGCTGTTTTAGATTTGGTAGTAGAGTAGGAAAGGGATTGTCTGTTTTGAAATTCAGTAAAGGGGAGCCCACACTGCATAGAAATGCGAGTAAATGCACATTTACTAAGAATGATATACTTTACTATGTGAGCCGCAAAAGCAAAGACTAGAAACCATGCCCTAGGCTGTGATGGTGTGCCTTAAAACCTTATACAAACAAGCTACAAAACAACAAACGAAGGATATATATATTTTTTGGTTTACTATGTGTCTGGCCCCTCAATCCTTGCTGCAAGAACCAGATCCCCAAGAAAGATGTATGGATGGATACACAAGGAGAAGGCATGCTATTTATATTGTTTATCTCAATGTGACTATAACCTCACACAATTATGTGTTCTCTTATAATGCTCGAGGTACAGACCAGCTTTTAGTTGCAGAGAATAAAATATGCTCTGCTTAGTTTTATGGTAAAGGGATGTAATACATATCATAAAATATATTTACTGTATTGTTGGGAGATCTGAAGAGGGAGATGCTAGCCTGGACTCCAGAAATGATTCCCAGTGTCAGTATCAACCAGGATGCCAAAGAAGCTGTTACTCCTGCTAAGACCAAAAAAATTGCCAGTACTCAGGAACTTGCTTCTTCAGCATCTAGCTCTAGAATCCTGCCTTTTCTTTCTTGGCTGACCAGCATAATGGATATATTTATTTCACCCCATCTCTCTCCAAAATAAGCTCAGTTTTAATTCAAGTTTCTAGTGAAGGAATTGCTTTGCTAGAATTTAAATTAGATATAAGTTTCAAGGCCCTCTGAGAAATGAATTTTTAGTGTTGCAATTGCTGCACTATAGAAATGCAAACGAGAAGGAGTTTTTAATAAGATTGTCTTTAAATAAGACTGTCCGTATGTCCTCCGTAATAAAATAACCTGAATTAACTATAAGGTGGGAAGAGTCATTTGGCTCTATACACAAACCTAGACTACATCCTTATGTCAGTCCTCAAATTCCTATTGAGTTGATGTAGAAGATTAATACAGACTAATTCTTCCCCCTCTCCTCAGTGCCGGTACTCCTCCCCCACCCCGTGTTCCTCAAAACAGGAGCAGACGCCCCAGCTCGCAATGGCCCTGGTGTTTAAAAGGTGGTACAGTTTTCACACAACATGACTCTCAACTCACACCAATCACTCACCTTCCCCTACACCTGCCAACTGTCTAGTTCTAGACTAATTTTTTTTAATAACAATGGAAAAACTCATTTTTCCCCCAAAGATAAAAGAAGCATGTCAAAGATAGCTGCCATTCACTTCCTCCATGATTTTTTCCATAAATTTATTTACTTATTTATTTTTATTTTTGGCTGCACTGGGTCTTTGTTGCTGGGTGTGGTCTTTCTCTGATTGTGGCGAGAGGTGGCTACTCTTCGTTGCAGTGAGTGGGCTTCTCATTGTGGTGGCTTCTTGTTGCAGAACAGGGGCTCTAGGCACGCGGGCTTCAGTAGTTGTGGCACGTGAGCTCAGAAGTTGTGGCTCGCAGACTCAGTAGTTGTGGCACACGGGCTTAGTTGCTCCGCGGCATGTGGGATCTTCCTGGACCAGGGCTCGAACCCGTGTCCCCTGCATTGGCAGGCGGATTCTTAACCACTGTGCCACCAGGGAAGTCCCTATTGCATAGACTATTAAGCAAAGAGTGATCCAACTTAGAAAGGATTCAAGAACAAGAATGGAAAGATGCGTCACTGAGCCATAAGAAGAGCTACCAATCTGTTTATATTTTTTAATCACTCACTTATTTCACTAGGAATCCCATCCTCCTGGATAATGTAATTTGTCATTTACCTATAGAGGATAACTCATCTTCCAGGTGGATAGAATGAGGTGAATAAAAGAGAAAACCTTAAACCTTCCATAAAGATTAGAGTGCTTAACAAGCACAAGAGTCAGTAAAGGAAAAAGTAACATGGTGCTATTATGTTTTATTAAATAAATATTAGATAACTTTGAGAAATTATTAGCGTGTCAGATAAATTTCAAGTATAAAACATTGCTTTAGAGCCACATATATTTTATAAAATTAGGGTGGTTACATTGTTATTTGTTTATTGAATACCTGTTAAGCTTTATATAGCAGGCTCTACATACACATATAACACATGGAACAAACAATCTAGCAGAAGAAGGGAGATTTTCAAATTATTAAATATGAAAAAATTAAATGTAATAACATGGAAGTCATATAGAATCACAGAAAAGTGGCTGATCATTTCAGATTTTTTTTTTTTTTTTTTTTTTTTGCTGTTGTTGTTGCCTCTCCCATTGCGGAGCACAGGCTCCGGACGTGCAGGCTCAGTGGCCATGGCTCATGGGCCCAGCCACCCCGCGTCACGTGGGATCCTCCCTGACCGGGGCACGAACCCGTGTCCCTTGCATCGGCAGGCGGACTCTCAACCAGTGCACCACCAGGGAAGCCCTATTTTTATTTTTTAATGTTTGTATTTTATTTATTTTTTTATACAGCAGGTTCTTATTAGTCATCAATTTTATACACATCAGTGAATACATGTCAGTCCCAATCGCCCAATTCATCACACCACCCCCCCCACACCCCCGCTGCTTTCCCCCCTTGGTGTCCATACATTTGTTCTCTACATCTGTATCTCAATTTCTGCCCTGCAAACCGGTTCACCTCTACCATTTTTCTAGGGCCCACATATATGCGTTAATATACGATATTTGTTTTTCTCTTTCTGACTTACTTCGCTCTGTATGACAGTCTCTAGATCCATCCATGTCTCTACAAATGACCCAATTTCATTCCTTTTTACGGCTGAGTAATATTCCACGGTATATATGTACCACATGTTCTTTATCCAGTTGTCTGTCGGTGGGCATTTAGGTTGCTTCCATGACCTTGCTGTTGTAAATAGTGCTGCAGTGAACATTGGAGTACATGTGTTTTTGAATTATGGTTTTCTCTGGGTATATACCCAGTAGTGGGATTGCTGGGTCATATGGTAGTTCTATTTTTAGTTTTTTAAGGAACATCCATACTGTTCTCCATAGTGGCTGTATTAATTTACATTCCCACCAACAGTGCAAGAGGGTTCCCTTTTCTCCACACCCTCTCCAGCATTTGTTGTTTGTAGATTTTCTGATGATGCCCATTCTAACTGGTGTGAGGTGATACCTCATTGTAGTTTTGATTTGCATTTCTCTAATAGTGATGTTGAGCAGCTTTTCATGTGCTTCTTGGCCATCTGTATGTCTTCTTTGGAGAAATGTCTATTTAGGTCTTCTGCCCATTTTTGGATTAGGTTGTTTGTTTTTTTTAATATTGAGCTGCATGAGCTGTTTATATATTTTGGAGATTAAGCCTTTGTCCATTGATTCGTTTGCAAATATTTTCTCCCATTCTGAGGATTGTCTTTTTCTCTTGTTTATGGTTTCCTTTGCTGTTTCATTAGGTCCCATTTTTTTATTTTGGTTTTTATTTCCATTACTCTAGGAGGTGAATCTAAAAAGATCTTGCTGTGATTTATGTCAAAGAGTGTTCTTCCTATATTTTCCTCTAAGAGATTTATAGTGTCCGGTCTTACATTTAGGTCTTGAATCCATTTTGAATTTATTTTTGTTTATGCTGTTAGGGAGTGTTCTAATTTCATTCTTTTACATGTACCTGTCCAGTTTTCCCAGCACCACTTATTGAAGAGACTGTCTTTTCTCCACTGTATATCCTTGCCTCCTTTGTCATGGATTAGTTGACCATAGGTGCATGGGTTTATCTCTGGGCTTTCTATCTTGTTCCATTGACCTATTATTTCTGTTTTTGTGCCAGTATCATATTGTCTTAATTACTGTAGCTTTGTAGTATAATCTGAGTAAAGGGAATCTTATATCTCCAGCTCCGTTTTTTCCCTCAAGACTGCTTTGGCGAGTCGGGGTCTTTTGTGTCTCCATACAAATTTTAGGATTTTTTGTTCTAGTTCCGTAAAAAAAAAAAAGGCATTGGTAATTTGATAGGGATTGCATTGAATCTGTAAATTGCTTTGGGTAGTATAGTCATTTTCATAATATTGATTCTTCCAATCCAAGAACATGGTATATCTGTCCATCTGTTGGTATCATCTTTAATTTCGTTCATCAGTGTCTTACAGTTTTCTGCATACAGGTCTCTTGTCTCCCTAGGTAGATTTATTCCTAGGTATTTATTCTTTTTGTTGTAATGGTAAATGGGAGTGTTTCCTTAATTTCTCTTTCAGATTTTTCATCATTAGTGTATAGGAATGCAAGAGATCTCTGTGCATTCATTTTGTATCCTGCAACTTTACCAAATTCATTGATTAGCTCTAGTAGTTTTCTGGTGGCATCTTTAGTATTTTCTATGTATAGTATCATGTCATCTGCAAACAGTGACAGTTTTACTTCTTCTTTTCCAGTTTGTATTCCTTTTATTTCTTTTTCTTCTCTGATTGCCGTGGCTAGAACTTCCAAAACTATGTTGAAAAATAGTGGTGAGTGTGGACTTCTTGTCTTGTTCCTGATCTTAGAGGAAATGCTTTCAGTTTTTCACCATTGAGAATGATGTTTGCTGTGGGTTTGTCTTATATGGCCTTTATTATGTTGAAGTAGGTTCCCTCTCTGCCCACTTTCTGGAGAATTTTTATCATAAATGGGTGTTGAATTTTGTCAAAAGCTTTTTCTGCATCTATTGAGATGATTATATGGTTTTTATTCTTCAATTTGTTAATATGGTGTATCACGTTGATTGATTTGCATATATTGAAGAATCCTTGCATCTCTGGGATAAATCCCATTTGATCATGGTGTATGATCCTTTTAATGTGTTGTTGGATTCTGTTTGCTAGTATTTTATTGAGGATTTTTGCATTTATATTCATCAGTGATATTGGTCTGTAATTTTCTTTTTTTTTTTTTTTATAGTATCTTTGTCTGGTTTTGGTATCAGGGTGATGGTGACCTCAGAGAATGAGTTTGGGAGTGTTCCTTCCTCTGCAATTTTTTGGAAGTCTTTGAGAAGGATGGATGTTAGCTCTTCTCTAAATGTTTGATAGAATTCACCTGTGAAGCCACCGGGTCCTGGACTTTTGTTTGTTGGAAGATTTTTAGTCACAGTTTCAATTTCAGTGCTTGTGATTGGTCTGTTCATATTTTCTATTTCTTCCTGGTTCAGTCTTGGAAGGTTATACCTTTCTAACAATTTGTCCATTTCTTCCAGGTTGTCCATTTTATTGGCATAGAGTTCCTTGTACTAGTCTCTTAAGATGCTTTGTATCTCTGCGGTGTCTGTTGTAACTTCTCCTTTTTCATTTCTAATTTTATTGATTTGAGTCTTCTCCCTCTTTTTCTTGAAGAGTCTGGCTAATGGTTTATCAATTTTGTTTATCTTCTCAAACAACCACCTTTTAGTTTTATTGATCTTTGCTGTTGTTTTCTTTGTTTCTATTTCATTTATTTCTGCTCTGATCTTGATGATTTCTTTCTTTCTACTAACTTTGGGTTTTGTTTGTTCTTCTTTCTCTAGTTCCTTTAGGTGTAAGATAAGATTTTTTATTTGAGATTTTTCTTGTTTCTTGAGGTAGGCTTGTATAGCTGTAAACTTCCCTCTTAGAACTGCTTTTGCTGCATCCCATAGGTTTTGGATCATCCTGTTTTCATTGTCATTTTTCTCTAGGTATTTTTTTGTTTCCTCTTTGTTTTCTTCAGTGATCTCTTGGTTATTTAGTAACGTATGGTTTAGCCTCCTTGTGTTTGTGTTCTTTACTTTTTTTCATGTAATTCATTTCTAATCTCATAGCGTTGTGGTCAGAAAAGATGCTTGATATGATTTCAGTTTTCTTAAATTTACTGTGGCTTGAGTTGTGACCCAAGATGTGCTCTATCCTGGGGAACATTCTGTGCACACTTGAGAAGAAAGTGTAATCTGCTGTTTTGGGATAGAATGTCCTATAAATATCAATTAAATCTATCTGGTCTATTGTGTCATTTAAAGCTTCTGTTTCCTTATTTATTTTCATTTTGGATGATCTGTCCATTGGTGTAAGTGAGGTGTTAAAGTCCCCCACTATTATTGTGTTACCGTCGATTTCCTCTCTTATAGCTGTTAGCAGTTGTCTTATGTATTGTGGTGCTCCTATTTTGGGTGCATATATATTTATAATTCTTATATCTTCTTCTTCTTGGATTGATCCCTTGATCATTATGTAGTGTCCTTCTTTTTCTGTTGTAACATTCTTTATTTTAAAGTCTATTTTATCTGATATGAGTACTGCTACTCCAGTTTTCTTTTGATTTCCATTTGCATGGAATATCTTTTTCCATCCCCTCACTTTCAGTCTGTTTGTGTCCCTAGGTCTGAAGTGGGTCTCTTGTAGACACCATATAGATAGGTCTTGTTTTTGTATCCATTCAGCAAGCCTGTGTCTTTTGGTTGGAGCATTTAATCCATTCATGTTTAAGGTAATTATCGATATGTATGTTCCTATGCCCATTTACTTAACTGTTCTGGGTTTGCTTTTGTAGGTCCTTTTCCTCTTTTGTGTTTCCCACTTAGAGAAGTTCCTTTAGCATTTGTTGTAGAGCTGGTTTGATGGTGCTGAATTCTCTTAGCTTTTGCTTGTCTGTAAAGCTTTTGATTTCTCCATGGAATCTGAATGAGATCCTTGCCAGGTAGAGTAATCTTTCTTGTAGTTTCGTCCTTTTCATCACTTTAAGTATATCATGCCACTCCCTTCTGGCTTGTTGAGTTTCTGCTGAGAAATCAGCTGTTAACCCTATGGGACTTCCCTTGTATGTTATTTGTCGTTTTTCCCTACCTGCTTTCAATAATTTTTCTTTATCTTTAATTTTTGCCAGTTTGATTACTATGTGTCTTGGCATGTTTCTCCTTGAGTTTATCCTGTATGGGACTCTCTGCGCTTCCTGGACTTGGGTGGCTATTTCCTTTCCCATGTTAGGGAAGTTTTCAACTATAATCTCTTCAGATATTTTCTTGGGTCCTTTCTCTCTTTCCTCCTTCTGGGACCCCTATAATGCGAATGTTGTTGCGTTTAATGTTGTCCCAGAGGTCCCTTAGGCTCTCTTCATTTCTTTTCATTCTTTTTTCTTTATTCTGTTCCACAGCAGTGAATTCCACCATTCTGTCTTCCAGGTCACTTATCCGTTCTTCTGCCTCAGTTATTCTGTTATCTATTCCTTCTACTGTAGTTTTCATTTCAGTTATTTTATTGTTCATCTCCTTTTGTTTGTTCTTTAATTCTTCTAGGTCATTGTTAATCATTTCTTGCATCTTCTCGATCTTTGCCTCCATTCTTTTTCTGAGGTCCTGGATCATCTTCACTGTCATTATTCTGAATTCTTTTTCTGGAAGGTTGCCTATCTCCACTTCATTTAGTTGTTTTTCTGGGGTTTTACTTTGTTCCTTCATCTGGTACATAGCCTTCTGCCTTTTCATCTTGTCTGTCTTTCTGTGAATGTGGTTTTTGTTCCACAGGCTGCAGGATTGTAGTTCTTCTGGCTTCTGCTGTCTGCCTTCTGGTGGTTGAGGCTATGTAAGAGGCTTGTGCAAGTTTCATGATGGGAGGGACTGGTGGTGGGTAGAGCTCAGTAAAACTTTAGTTCACTTGACTGCTGATGGGTAGGGCTGGGTTCCCTCCTTGTTGGTTGTTTGGCCTGAGTCAACCCAACACTGGAACCTACCTGGACTCCTTGTTGGGGCTAATGGCAGACTCTCGAAAGGCTCATGCCAAGGAGTACTTCACAGAACTTCTGCTGCCAGTGTCCTTGTCCCCACGGTGAGCCACATCCACCGCCCACCTCTGCAGGAGACCCTGCAACACTAGCAGGTAGGTCTGGTTCAGTCTCCCCTGGGGTCACTTTTCCTCCCCCTGGGTGCCATTGCACACACTACTTAGTGTGTGCCCTCCAAGAGTGGAGTCTCTGTTTCCCCCAGTCCTGTCAAAGTCCTTCAATCAAATCACGCTAGCCTTCAAAGTCTGATTCACTAGGAATTCCTCCTCCCGTTGTTGGACCCCCAGGTTGGAAACCTGACATGGGGCTCAGAACCTTCACTCCAGTGGGTGGACTTTTGTGGTATAAGTGTTCTCCAGTCTGTGAGTCACCCACCTAGCTGTTATGGGATTTGATTTTACTGTGATTGTGCCCCTCCTACCATCTCATTGTGGCTTCTCCTTTGTCTTTGGATGTGGGGTATCTTTTTTGGTGAGTTCCAGTGTCTTCCTGTCGATGATTGTCCTGCAGCTAGTTGTGATTCTGGTCTTTTCTCAAGAGGGAGTGAGAGCACATCCTTCTACTCTGCCATCTTGGTTCCTAATCCCAATCATTTCAGATTTAAAATACACTTAAAATTTTCCTAATATGTGCCTGCTATGTAATGGGTGCTTAGTAGATATTTGCTAAATAAATCAATGGAAAATAGAAAATATGAAACTCCTAGAGTTCATTTATATATATTATAACGTAACATATGAAAGCATATACAACATAACAAAATAAGTATTAAATCATCATTACATACATATTTGTGACGTAAGTCTACACTGCAAGATGTAGAGAATTCAGTTGTGTGGCTTTCACAGGTGGAAGTGCAAACAGGGTGATACTATAATAGAGAGGGGATAAATAAATTTCTAGATCCCGGATAACTAGTCTTGATATTAAACTACTTGGGGGTTTCTGTAATGCATGAAAATTAAAGAATATTTGAGTTGCATTGGTAAAGTATTCTAGGTTTGTCCACTCTTCATACATTTCAGTGTTTTTAATCTGAAGGAGCCTCTTGGAAATTTGCCACATCTGCACAACTGAAAATGGTTAGAATTTCTGTTAGTTAGCCTATTCCATTGTCTCTCTAAGCCTCTATTCACATTTAAAAGGTTTCACCAAAATGTCCATGAAACTGTAGTTTCTTTTTTTTTTTTTCTTTTTTCTTTCTGTTTTTCTTCAGGATTCCCATCTGTCCCATGGAGCTCTCTGTTACATCCTTAGGTAATCTGGGAACCAACCTATTTTCCAAAACAAAGGCTAAGACTCATTCACTATTATTATGCAGAACTCTGATGTGTAATTTAAGCCTTTTCTTGTGAATCCCCCTAGGTATTTTCTCACTGTCCTCACTGAGGTGACTTGTTTTGTGTCCAATTCATTGAAATTCCCCAGACCCAGATGGTTTGATAGCCTGATATTTTAGAATTTTGCCCTTACTTACTTTCATCCATCAAGTATAGCTAGTATATTTTTCTCCCATCTCTTTTACAGGAATCATGAGTGTTAAACTGTGACAGTAACTGCTTAGTATGTAGAATACCTTAGAGAAATATTATTTTGACAATTCTTGTTAATAATGTGAAGTTTAATAAATTTCAATGTTGGAGAAATAAAAGACTCCATAAATTGTTTGTTCCTTTGTGTATCTTCCATTAATTAGAGGAGTCATTGGATTTCACAGTAAAAATTTGAAAGCATATGCTCTCAAATAAAAGGCATGACTACTTAACACCAACATGTATTTGTTTACAGTGTGGGTTATGGGCTGTATGTGTAAATAGTAGGGGGTACTACTTCAGTACCATATTAATTCAGTACTAATAGTAGTACTGAATTTCATACCATGATTTCTTTCCTTCAAAATTATGCCATAATTTTCTTCTCTCAACCTCAAAAATTCTCTATCATCAATCTCAGGGTTTTCTTTATCAAAATAAGAATAAAAAGTTCTTTTTATTTATGAAATCAATCCTTTCCCAGTATTTTTCTTTTATGACATTAAGTCCATTATTGATATTTAATTTTATGGAATCTATGATTAATTTCTAATATAATTGGTTATAATTATATAATTTTTATTAATTGTAAATCCTAGTGAACTATTAGCAACTCAGTGAATAATAGCATTTAATAAAGGTATATTTGTAAAGACATTTACATAAAAATTTAATTTCATATCATAAAATTGAAGCATATTACCTTAAAGAAAACCTTATCTTGTGAGAACATGTAGTATCATAATTTAGTGATAAGGTTTTGGATTTTGCTATAACTGAGCAACTGACAACTGTGTTTAATCTTGGCCCCTCCTGTTTCGTTGTTTTTCTTTTTTGTTCGCTCTGTGACTTCAAACTCATTTTCTCATTTCTTTATCATCTCTAAAGTGGCTGTCATAAAATCCATATCCCAGTTTGCTGTCAGGATTAAATTCAATATTATAAGTGAGTACTTTAAACATGTATACATAAATTGCTCAATAATTGTTAGATACTGTAAACATTTCATTATCAAGGTACCCTAGGTTCACTATTTACTGTTAGTGTCATAGGGAGTGCCGTCTCCAGTGATTATAACTTAACATATTTTGTAGGACAGAGATGACAGCTCGCGTATATCACTTTCCAGGTGCAGTGTTTCTATTGGCTCATCCTGCTTGGGCACTTGCTTTCCAGGTCTGATTGCACTTTTATATCTTATCACTGGACGGGTACAGTAGTTCATAGCACAGGGCATAGCATCCTAGGTAAAATATTTGTAAACAAGTCACAACACGAAATCAATAATTTTTGTTATTTCTGTCAGGACCTGGAAGTTAAAGTAGTGAATGGTGTGCTTCAAAACTGGATATGAGTCCACCCTCATTGGAATCAGTGTGGATCCATTTATTCAGATCCCATTCTTCCCTTGTCTAACTGAACTGTCCTGCGATGTCCAGTCCTTGCTTCAAGGCTTTTCTCCCTAAAAAGCACAAATGCCATAATTTTCTTTGCACCTGCACAAAGTACGTTGAGTACTGGTTCTTTATCAGTTGTCTTCTATGGATTCTTTGTTTGCCTCCAACTTGCTTTACAAATTTCTGGCTAGCCGCCTTACTTTTTATTACCTCTTCTTCCAATGTAATAGCTCTTTGTGAAAATGTTCTCTACCTGTAAATCATGTTCTCTGGCTGCAATCAGTTTTCCTGGTTCTGTGTACTGAGGCTCCTAGAGAGGCAGTTTTTAGCAAAAATGGTAAAGTTGTGAAGTGAAAAAAGGAGTCTTCCATCTCAGGGCACCATGGCATTTAATATATAATCTGAATAAATACCTGTGTATCTCTACTCCTAAATCAGCTTAATCAATTTGTTACTATCTAATCACTTTACAACCAAAATTGCAAGGTTAGTCATACATTAATCTAATCCCCATTCACCAGGTTTGGAAACCAACTATCTCTCTGACTTTTCTACTGTTGTTATTATGACCACAGCTGTTCTTCATCAGCAAGATTTAAATATCTGAGACTGCTTTAGGATTTCTAATAGCTTTGAACCAGTATCTTTCAATTTCACAAACCCGGTGAGGCTTTCTTTTTGATATTCATACCTTAATTTCCATTGACAGAGAAGCACATTAGCACAGGCCCTTGCTATCTTGCACCTTTGCCCTTCGTGAGTGTTACAGCTTTCTAATTAGGTTCTGTATCAACAATCTTTCTTGTATTGTGGCATCAAATTATTTTTTCTGAAGTATTACTTGAATTGTGGTTTTAGCATCAGTTTTTTAAACTTTTTATTTTTAACATCTTTACTGGAGTATAATTGCTTTACAATGGTGTGTTTCTGCTGTATAACAAAGTAAATCAACTATACATATACATATATCCCCATATCTCCTCCCTCTTGCATCTCCCTCCCACCCTCCCTATCCCACCCCTCTAGATGGTCACAAAGCACTGAGCTGGTCTCCCTGTGCTATGTGGCTTCTTCCCACTAGCTATCTATTTTACATCTGGTAGTATATATAAGTCCATGCCACTCTCTCACTTCGTTCAAGCTTACCCTTCGCCCTCCCTGTGTCCTCAAGTCCATTCTCTACGTCTGAGTCTTTATTCCTGTCCTGCCCCTAGGTTCTTCAGAGCCTTTTTTTTTTTAGATTCCATATATATGTGTTAGTATATGGTATTTCTTTTTCTCTTTCTGGCTTACTTCACTCTGTATGACAGACTCTGTGTCCATCCACCTCACTACAAATAACTCAATTTCATTTCTTTTTATGGCTGAGTAATATTCCATTGTATATATGTGCCACATCTTTATCCATTCATCTGTCGATGAACACTTAGGTTGCTCCCATGTCCTGGCTATCGTAAATAGAGCTGTAATGAACATTGTGGTACATGACTCTTTTTTTTTTTTTTTTTTTGTGGTATGCGGGGCTCTCTCTCACTGTTGTGGCCTCTCCCGTTGCGGAACACAGGCTCCAGACGTGCAGGCTCAGCGGCCATGGCTCACGGGCCCAGCCGCTCCGCGGCATGTGGGATCCTCCCAGACCGGGGCACGAACCCGCGTCCTCTGCATTGGCAGGCGGACTCTCAACCACTGCGTCACCAGGGAAGCCCGCATGACTCTTTTTGAATTATGGTTTCCTCATGGTATATGCCCAGAAGTGGTATTGCTGGGTCCTATGGTAGTTCTATTTTTAGTTTTGTAAGGAACCTCCATACTGTTGTCCATAGTGGCTGTATCAATTTACTTTCCCACCGATGGTGCAAGAGGGTTCCCTTTTCTCCACACCCTCTCCAGCATTTATTGTTTGTAGATTTTTTATTATGGCCATTCTGACTGGTGTGAGGTGATACCTCCTTGTAGTTTTGATTTGCATTTCTCTAATGATTAGTGATGTTGAGCATTCTTTCATGTGTTTGTTGGCAATCTGTGTATCTTCTTTGGAGAAATGTCTGTTTAGGTCTTCTGCCCATTTTTGGATTGGGTTGTTTGTTTTTTTGTTATTGAGTTGCATGAGCTACTTTTAAATTTTGGGGGTTAATCCTTTGTCAGTTGCTTCATTTGGAAATATTTTCTCCCATTCTGAAGGTTGTCTTATTGTCTTGTTTATGGTTTCCTTTGTTGTACAACAGTTTTAAGTTTCATTAGGTCCCACTTGTTTATTTTTGTTTTTATTTCCATTTCTCTAGGAGGTGGGTCCAAAAGGATCTTGCTGTGATTTATGTCATAGAGTGTTCTGCCTATGTTTTCCTCTAAGAGTTTTATAGTCTCTGGACTTACATTTCGGTCTTTAATCCACTTTGAGTTTATTTTTGTATATGTTGTTATGGAGTGTTCTAATTTCATTCTCTTACATGTAGCTGTCCTGCTTTCCCAGCACCACTTACTGAAGAGGTTGTCTTTTCTCCATTGTGTATTCTTGCCTCCTTTATCAAAGATAAGGTGACCATATGTGCATGGGTTTATCTCTGGGCTTTCTATCCTGTTCCATTGATCTGTATTTCTGTTTTTGTGCCAGTACCATACTGTCTTGATTACTGTAGCTTAGTAGTATAGTCTGAAGTCCAGGAGCCTGATTCCTACAGCTCTGTTTTTCTTTCTCAAGATTACTTGGGCTATTTGGGGTCTTTTGTGTTTCCATACAGATTGTGAAATTTTTTGTTCTAGTTCTGTGAAAAATGCCATTGGTACTTTGAGAGGGATTGAATTGAATCTGTAGATTGCCTGGGTAGTATAGTCATTTTCACAATGTTGATTCTTCCAGTCCAAGAACATGGTATATCTCTCCATCTGTTTGTATCATCTTATTTACCATTGCAACAAAAAGAATAAAATACCTAGGAATAAACCTACCTAAGGAGACAAAAGACCTGTATGCAGAAAACTAGCATCAATTTCTAAATGTAGTATTAGAATGCTTAGATGTTCAATACTTCAAGAAGCTCTTTGAAAAATCATGTTTTTCGAAAGGTAAAATTTAACAAACCACCCACTGATTTGTTTTGTCCTTCTGTAATGTTTACCTTCTGCTCCAAATAATTTTTAATTAAATATCCCACTTACCTTGAATATGCTCTATTTTCAACTTAAAATTATGCCGTTAATGGCTGTCTGTATGTCTCAAGTATAGTGTTTGCTATCATCAACATGAATATCATAGATGTTTATGACACATAGTTTTTGGCAAAATTTATTAAATTAAATGAATAAATCAATTAGCATGCTGAGATTTACTCCAAATATTTTGCCATTTTAACACTAGGGAAGGGGACATTTTTCAAAGTAGTATGTATATTTTAGAGCTGTATTCATAAGAAAATATTGTCTTATGTGCAGACTTAAATACACAGCTAACACCATTCATTAAATATTATGAGATGGTGAATATAATAATTGTAGCCCAAAAGACACATACTATGTAAATATAAATTTAAAAAATAGTTGTTACTTACAGATTGTGGAACTATCACATTTTAGTATACTACTTAAAAATATATAGTTACTCTTGGTCAGTTTTTTTTTTTTTTTTTTTTTTTTTTTTTTCGGTATGCGGGCCTCTCACTGTTGTGGCCTCTCCCGTTGCGGAGCACAGGCTCCGGATGCGCAGGCCCAGCGGCCATGGCTCACGGGCCCAGCCGCTCCGCGGCATATGGGATCCTCCCAGACCGGGGCACGAACCCGTATCCCCTGCATCGGCAGGCGGACTCTCAACCACTGCGCCACCAGGGAGGCCCTCTTGGTCAGTTTTTAAGAGCAAAAATATTCCAGAAGGGTTTTCAGAGCAGCTTTTCTCTTTATGGTTTCAATATACATTTAGAGATAAGAATAAATTACATTTCACTAAAAGGTGTGCTTTTTACCATTGTCAGCTTGAGGTAAATGTCTACAAACATACAACATCTTGTGGTTGACAGCAAGTTTTTATTTCTGTCGTCTGTACTTTTACAGCAGAAATGAAACCAGCTAAAGAGGCACATCAACCTCTGGACAAAAAACACCTGCTTTAACCTTTCTCCTTCTACTGAAAAATTTATTTTGAAACAAATGATGAATCCTAGATTTCTGAGATAGGGTAAGATCTTAAGTAGGTTCTATTAAAGACAAAAATATGCCAAATGTTACTCACACCAGCAGTAAAAGGAGAGACCACTTTTTAAATTCCAGTCTCAGCCTAGGAAGTTAATATCTAAAAAACAGATGAAAATTACAGTTTTCCAGGCACCAAATGGAGGGCTCTTAATTTTCCACATTGATAATTTTGCTTATTGCTGGGTGGATGGGAATTTGACTGAAACATGATTTGCTTGCAGATAGAAATGTTGGGAGATGTAGCTCAAGAATAAATTCTCATAGTCTGAAAAGGAACTGGATATTAATATTTTTCAAATATCTACATTATGTCAAATATGACATGTACTTTCACATATTCTGTCTTCTGTTACCATAAAAAAACAATGAACTAAAACACAAAATCAGCATTTACCTGCCTTTTCATACATATTGTTTATTCAGTAGTTACTATGAACCAGCAATTCACAGATATTGTTTATTAAGTAATTACTATGAACCATGCATTTTATATACTTTATCTTAATAGTCAAAACTACCCTTCAAAGTTTGCATCAAAACATCCACTTTGCTATGAAATGAACAGAGGGTCCATTAGATTAATTAACTCACTTCATTTAATATGGCAGGTAAATGCTGTCAGGAATGAAAACTTTCATCTTCTGCTTCCGAAGCATGTTTCTTATTCAATATTTAGCTACTTTTCAAAGAAGACTATTGTATTGGAAAAATAGATAAAACAAAATAAAAACTTCCGTCGGTTAATTATTTTAGCTGAGTGCTATGAACTAAAGTATGGAAAATCGATGACACTATTGAAGAAATAGTAATTAAGAACCAAAAATAAATGGGTTTCTCAATGCCAACAATATACTCTAAGCCACTATCATTAATTGCGTGAACATCTAAAATACTAGTATACTACTATACACTCTTTCTCTACTTTACTTTACAGACTTTTTATTGTAATTGTTAAATTTGTAATTTTAATATCTTTTTAAAAATATTTAAGCCGTATTCCAGTAGTCATGTCCTACTCACCATAGCAGCATCTGCAGTTAGCATGTGCTAGTTGATAAATAAATATTTGTCCAGTTTATTATTAGTTAATAAATATAATATTGACCAAATAAATATCTCAGTAGAAAAGTCTGTTGCCATGTCATTATAAAGTGATTTTTCTTCTAATATTTTTTGTTCCTCGACCTCTTTGTATTTTATGTCTCAGGGATTTTCCGTATCAGAATAATTAGTCTAGGATACCTTGAACCAGAACCTGAGAAAAAGTCATGTGTATAAGTGGCTTACTTGGAAATGTGATCCTAAGAAGCAGGCAGAAAGTGGTTCTTGGGGACAGAGTGTCAAAGGATACAGCATACAAGGGCGCTTTGTCCAACTGGCTACTTCTCCAGGTGCCTGGAGCTCAATCACACAGAATCTTTGAGATGCCTTAAGAAATGTGCCAGGGTACTGTCCACCTGGGGAAGGAAAGAGTGGAGCATTTTTTCATCAACTTTTTTCTTCACTTCCGTCTTTCCCTCAACTAGGACAACACATTGCACATGAAGTTGCCCTCACTTCCAAGTTCCCCAAGTGCAAGTGCCAAGTAGGTTTAGCGAGGTGGCCACATTTTTGTGTTAGTTTAGCCTGGGAGAAAAACTGAGGTGAGGTGTTGTCAATTTGCACCTGTAAAGAGCTGGCTGATGTATGCACCAAACTGACTCATCAGGAGTAATACATAGGATAGAGAAAATTTGAAGTGATGCCCTTGAGAAGGGAGACCCCACCCTTGTATCACTTCCATCCACTTAGTCATTAAATTCTTCATTCATCACAAGGTCCCAGTCAAGGTGGTGGCTTTCCAAATCTCTAACAAGACCAAATGGGACAAGCTAAAGACCTCTGCTGGCTGTAGCTTATTCTGAGGCCTTGACTGAGAGCAATCATCTCAGTATTTACTGGTCATTAAGCCTCCCTTTCCTCAGCCTGCTCTTTAGGTGGTCCAGGTTGCTTGCCTTATTGGGTGACCCAGACCTTCACCCCCAAAATTAAAAAAAGTTTTAATTGAAGATTAGCTGATTTACAATATTGTGTTAGTTTCAGGTATACAGCAAAGTGATTCAGCTATACATATATATTTTTTTCAGATTATTTTCCATTATAGGTTATTACAAGGTATTGAATATAGTTTCCTGTGCTTATCAGTTTTATGTATAGTAGTTTATGTCTATTAATCCCATACTCCTAATTTATCCTACCCCTCCCTCCCTTTCCCCTTGGTAACCATAAATTTGTTTTCTATATCTGTGAGACTGTTTCTGTTTTGTATATAGATTCATTTGTATTATTTTTTAGATTCCACAAATAAACAATATCATATAACATTCATCTTTCTCTGACTCACTTGACTTAGTACTATATTCTCTAGGTCCATTCCTGTTGCTGCAAATAGCAATATTTCATTCTTTTTTATGGCTGAGTAATATTCCTTTATATATATATATGTATGCGTGTGTATATATATACATATATATATATACACATCTTCTTAAACTAATTGTGAGTTGATGGACACTTACACTCAGGTTGCTTCCATGTCTTGGCTATTGTAAATAGTGCTGCTGTGAACACTTGGGTGCATGGTTCTTTTTCAGTTAGTTTTTTTCTGGATGTATACCCAGGAGTGGAAGTGCTGGATCATATGGTAGTTCTATTTTTAGTTTTTTAAGGAACTTCTATACTGTTTTACATACATTCCCACCAACAGTGTACAAGTCATCCCCAAAATGTCTTAAACCTTAGTTTCCCTATCTGTGTCAGGTCTGAGGGGTTGCAATTTCTGTTCACAATTACCATTTGTCACGGAAATATCAAAATGCTCCAGTGAATGTCCTTCATTTCAGGTATGCCACAAATAAATAAATGCTCTTATTGTATAGAAACAACTCTAGAATGCCATTGAAATCAGGATTACTTTTTCCATCATTGTAGTAACTCTTAATGTTTACCTACTAGTCTACAGGCGGAAGACCAAAGTGGTGAGGCAGTGGTTGCTTCTTCCAGTTCAGTGAAACCTTTACTATTTCTCCATAGAAGTGTTCCTTCCTCAAAGAACAGAACTTTTGATATGAGCTCCTAAGGCTGTGAAGATGGGGTGCATATATTCTGCAAATGGGTCTCAGGGAGTGATCTGGAGATGTGCTAATCCTACTTACAACTTTTGTCTCCTGAATCTGGCCCTATATGTCAGTTTGATTTGGCATATCTATTACATTCGGAGAACAGTGCTCAAGGGACACAGGGTGGCACAGGTACCATCATAACATGGTGGCAGCATATTTATAGCTAGCATCAACAACATATTGCTTAGCCCCTTCTGTGAACCAGGTTTGACATTTTCTTCCTGATTATGCGGTTAAAGGTAATTTCCACATAATCCATATGTCTGAAAGAGAAGTATTTGTCCAACAGGAATATTTGTCAAGGAATCAGTGCCAAATGTTCATGTAATTTATTTGTGCTTTTTGGAACTGATTGTGACCGATCCTCTTTTTGACATTTCCATCATACAGTGGATAACTGCTGCACCTGGATAACGTATGATTCAGTGGGTTTTATGTTAATCAGCTCATGATAGGAAGGTTTGATTGCACAGTCACTTGGTGTCCACAGGCCAGTGTTATTCTCTTCTAAAGACTGGTATTATGCCAGGGACTTCATTTTCAAACTGAGAACAATTCTCTGCTCCAGAAGGCATGGACATGCTTTTATAACTTAAGGATCTACATAGCACTTCTCCTACTGAGGCCACAGTAGGCCACACCACACAGCACATTCATCCATCACAGATACCTCTGACATCACTAGATCACAGAGAAGAATGCCTGTATCCTGGAGCTGCTGCAGAGCTCTCACTTGCTCTGTACCCTAGAAAAGTAGAGTAAATGTATGATTTGTTTTATAACATGACTGATTCTGTTTTTTAAATAGTAATACATTAATAGAGAGAAGATGTAATGGGGACTAACACCTCAGCATCTTTTAAGTCTTTGATGTTGCTCATTATTGCAATACCTGCTACGGTACCATACTGCTTCTGATTTGCGATATTGACTAGGGAGCAGAAATTATCCACTAGAAAGTTCCCTTCGTAATGGCTTTTAGTCCACAGGTCAGGAGACCAATAAGAGAGGGTGGGCAACTACTGAGCATATCAACCCTAGTTACACACTAAGGGGGGAAACTGTACTTGAATTGATCTCCAAACACCGTTCCAACACAGTGTGAGATGTACGTGAAATAGAACACTATTTTGTATCTATCTTTCGTAATTCCTCTCTCTAATTGGGGACACTAATATTTTCTAGATTTCCTCTTATTAGTGTCTATTCAGATATCATATCCAGTAGTCCTCAAATTTTCTGGGTATTTTCTTTTGCCTAATGCACATTAACCTGGTAAATGGCTCCAGCTTTTTTTAAGGAGAGGATCAGAAAAATGTATACACACACATGGCAGAATTGCCTGGTCCTTCTCAAAAAGTTCCAATACCTGCTCATGCCACTGGCTGATATCAGGCTCTATCTTGAAAGCTATTATTATATTTATTATATACTAATAAAAATATTTTATACAAGTCAAGCAACATCCTCATCATTGTCCATCTTTTTCACCACTTGGAGCTACATTATTTGTTAGTTGTAACTGGTACATTGAGGAATTCTCAATTCACTGCAACCATGAATGCACTTTTTTATATAAAGTGTAGACTCATTTAAAATATTTTCTTAGCATATAATTTTTAATGGATTATATTATTTTTGATCATGGCATTTCCTACTGTATACTATAGGTACCTACAGAGACTTTCTTAGATAAGAAAAAAATCATAATTATCCAGCATTGAAAACAAACCATTGTATATTTCTACGTTTAACTCTCTCCCTATTGGCCAATAGTCTGAACCTACTATAAGTAGGCACATGGATTTTATTATTTACCTCATGTTCATCATAGTTTTACCCGTACAGTAAATTATAACATTAAATCATCCAATTTACTTTTAATGCAATTACCTATTTAAGTTTATTTCCTGTTACTTTAAAATATCCTCTTTTTTGAAAATCCATGCTTCAAGGAGCTGAAAGTTCATGTATAGTCTGTACCTTGGTTTCTCTGGATATCATTAGGCTAAGTGGAATAACATCTACTTATGGTTGTCAGGAGTGGTTTATGCCTTTAGCAAGTACAAGTATTATAAACATCCTGTAGTCTTTTTTAAAATCACACACCATGTATCTTGTTTTAAAATTATCTACATTCGCAAAAAATGTTTATAAAAAATGATTTCAAATTTTACATCTCCAAATGCATGCCCTCAATTACATAACACACTTTACTTCAAATCAGTCTTTTAAAAAATTAAATACTCTAGTTTCTTGTTTATATCCTGGGCCACGTACCCTAGTCACACAAAAATGAGTAATTCAAAATGTATAGAACAGTGTACCTCTATTTTTCTCCACCAGATATGGAAAATTGCTTCTGACACTGAAAATAGCATTATGATATATTTTTGCTGGAGATCATGTATAACTGTTTCGCTGTATATCCTCTGGTGAACTGAGGTTAGATTTTAAAACCAATTATTCTTATTGGTTTTGAAATTCCAAATGGGTAATTTATAATTAAATTTCTAAAAATATACTTGTCTGTATTGTTTAATATCTTTTGAAAGTATTTAATATAAAATATTAACATTAAATTAATTATTTAATTAAATATTAAATGAACTATTTAATAGGAATGTTGAAGATATTCCATATGAAAGTTGACAGCTGCCAGCAGTTTGTAGCTGTATATGATTAACTGACTTGTCATTCTGAGACAATAGGAACAAAGTTGACTCTAGGAAACATGATTTATTATAATGGATAATACTTTTCGTAATCCCACTTATTTCATCAGATAAAAAAATTTCTTTTAAGTTTTTGTTTAATGTGTTAAATAAACACAGTTTTAGATTTAAATGTCCTTAGTTAGTGGAAATTGGAATTGTGATTGCATTTTTCCCAGAAATTAATTTGATCCTTGTTTTTAAAAACATTATCAGTGAAACTATAGTTGGTAACTTATCAATAACTTTTTATCTTTGTGTAAAACGATGGTTATTTTTTGACTTAGATAACTGTTATAAAAAGTGTGACTTCTTTTGATATCATTGATAAAACAATTTGACTGGTAAATATTAAGGTGTCAATATGATCTACATATATAGAGAGGGAGATTAACATAAATTTGTAATTTAGCATAGGGTCTGTTTGTATGTTATTCAGATAATATCATATATGAGAGCATATCAATTATTCAACACATCTAAAGATTTAGATAGTGGAAAATATTCAAGCACAAGTCAGCTAAAAATCATAGTTTAAAAAAACTCTGAAATTTTGTATGAAGCATAACTGATGATTTACTAAAATTATTTGGTGTGATATATCTGACGATTTGAGACATTTATACAATGTAACTGAGAAGACCCAAATGCAATTAGCTGTTGCCTTAAAAATACTTTATAAAAATATTACCAGTACTTTTAAAATTTAATTGCACCTAAGTCTGATCACATAACACTTTGGACATATTCTACATATATTTAAATTATGACCATGTCATCATCTTCACCATGGGCATCACATACTCTTGCTATAAATAAAAGGATAAATTACAGGATAAGATGTGGTGTACTGCTCTATGCTCTTCTATATGTGTTCCAATGTGTCTCTTTGGGGCATACATAAAAGTATTCTATGACACATAGTATGCATATCTATATACTTATATACATGTACATCTATATACAGATATCTGTGTTAGCAGTTACAGTTTTTATGTTGATCATTTGCAGATTAATATATAACATAACCAGAGTAGACAGTTTTGATACATATTCAAGTATTTTAATCAATTTCAGCCTTAAATGTCTAATATGTGTTACTCTTATTTTTTGAGAATTTAAAATATATGTTCTTATTATTTTAAGGGTTTTTTAACAAATATTTTGCAATCTTATTTACATTTTTATATATGCTTAACTGAATTGAAGGTACTTTTCTCTTTAACTGACTTTTCTCTATTGACGTAATATCTTTAACTGAAATGACTGGTAACTCAGAATACATTCTAATGAAGGTTGTTCTCAAATCTATCTTCCTATTAAAATGTGCAAATATGTCAGCTTACAGCAAGAACAGTAGCCAGAGCACCATCTTTTCAACTGATTTCCAAATCCCAATTCCCACAAGACAACATAAAAAGAACAGATGAGAGTCGTTTACAGTGGGTTGAATTACAAGAGATGAAGCTTGAGTTTACCGAAGCTGAACCTTTTATAACGGGCAGTATACAAGCCTACTCTCTGCTTAGAGGAAGACACTATCTCTATCTTGCAATGCTATTTGCTATAAAAATATCCTTGAATAGAACCTCTGGAACAAATGGCAATCAGTCTCTCCTTAGCAAAATGCACGAGACCAATGGAGAATTGTCTTACAATTCTTTATAAAGTTAATTTGCAGTGTAGTTCTTCAAAAGCTCAGTTCTAAAATTTAGTGGATTACAAGTGACAAGGCAAAAATGAATACCAGCTGAAGTACTTTTAAATATTCAAAATTATTTAAAAGTTTTGTGATTCACTTATTCTGTTTACATATAAAATTATCTATACTTTTCAGGCAATTTCTGCTTCTATTAAACTGGTAAGATTGTGCATCTTGTTTGAGAACAATTTTGTATGTATACCGAAACAAATTCCAAGTATACATTTGTCCCATCATGCGTTTAGTAAGAATACTGTTTTTATAAAAATAACGTGGTCTTCTAAAACTCATATTTACCCTATCAACCTCAAAGCAAATAATTGTATTTTCCATGTTGGACTTTTAACTGTATTTACAATGGCACTCGTAATATTATGAGATTGTATTTACAATAGAGTGAACTTTTGAAAGCTTTATTTTCACTCCATGAATTAGATGAGAAAAATGAAATCCTCATCAGGAAAAAAAACAACTCTGATTTTCCATTTGAATATTCTGATGACATTGATGTAAACCTTGTATAATTTAACTCTTTGAAGTGTTCTTCTGGTAACACAGCTAGCACATTAACATCTATTTTTTTAATACCTGCACACACACACACACACGCACACACACATAAACAAACAAATAAATCTTTTAATTGTGAATTGAAAATAAATTGAGCTCATTTGATCTACATGAAAAACCATGCTTCACATGGTGATATATAAGTGCACTTTCTTTAAGTTCACATGTTAAATTATTGTGCTCTGCACAGCCTTTTTACTATAAGTGGTAAATTGTGAGGTAAATGTTGAAGCAACTTCAGCAGATATCTGTTTTTCTTGTGGTGTGTGATATTCTGATATCTGTATGGTGTAGGCTACATGGCATCAACTTTCAGAAATAGAAATTCGAATGGCAGTTTTTTATTAAACATGCTATCCCCTTTCATTTCTTTTTCAGGTTACTGCTGTGCTGTCAAAAATATTTTATTACAAAATTTAAAAGTTTACTATAAAAATAGATATAGATTAACACCATATAATAAATGGTTAAATCACCATATAACAAGACATTGAGACTTCCCCCTGTATACTCAACAACTGAACTACTCAGCTTCTATTTCCCACACACATTTTATATACAGCAAATCTATACTTTATCCTGTTTCACAACTAACCATTTACTGTGGCCTGATAACTTCATGCAACTCACAGACTGCAGCGTGGGTCCATGCATAACGGGCTGATACATCAAGTGATGGGTAGAGGCAGCTATGTTTAAAACCTGCTCCCACTAACCAGACCAGAATGAGTTAATGATTTTTAACTGAACTCATCTAAGAAGCTTTCTCTTAGTATTTAGCATTGTGAAAACTGTCTTTAAAAGGGAGGTTCTCAAATCCAGGTGGATTATATTAATGCAACTTAATAATACCACCTCATTAAAAACTGAAAAATTTTGTACAAAGTTTCAGCTGAACAAAACACCAGTACAACGGGCATAAAAAGGGACTGTCTTCAACTAACTGGGATATATATTCACCCTATTATTGGCTTATAATTGACAGTAGCCACAGACTATTAATATTCATTATTATACATATGGTTAGTTAGTGGTTTTTCACTTACATTATCTTAATTTGTATTATTATCATACTTTATATGGGCATTTTCCTTTGTGTATTTCATCTTGTTTCTAATTTTCATAGAATATATTTCATATGCTTCCTGAATTCCAAACATCTGTGAATCACCACCATTATCACTTAAATTTTAGTGCTTTGCTCACTCATCAGTCCTAGAGAAATATTAATCTAAATGAACTACAGTTTCCCAATAAAGTGAAAATAGCAAGTTCAAGAGTCATCGGAAATACTAGAGTATAAAAATGTGATCTGGGTGAGAGAAGAAATGATGATTTAGAGGAGATAGTCTATAGCAACAGGTGATTAAGAAATCAGTAAATTATCTGTTTTCTGAACATTATTCATGTCTAATCAAAGTCTAATTTCCTTTTTTTAAAACTTACTAAATATCTCACAAGAGGCATTTCAGATGAAGAGATAGATTTGCTTTTAAATTTCAGTTCTAACATTGATTAGCTTTTCACCTACAAATATTAGTTTATTTATAAAATAAGATTACTGATGCCTGCTACATAAAATTGCTTAGAGAGTAAATGAGATGAAGTAGGTAACCCATTTAATTTAGTACTTGACTTGGCTTTTATTAAACTATAAATGGGTATATATATATATATATATATATATATATATATATATTTGTTATTTTAATCACCATTTTCAATAACTGGATATATTAATTAACTCTTATGTACACTACACTCTCTCTAGATTATGGGAATAAAAATCCACACTATTTTCTGTTCCTTTTTTTTATTGCTACTGTCATTGAACTAATCGATTTTTCATATTTTGCCTGGATTTTTGCTATAACCTCCAGCTTGATTTTTCTGCCTTGTTCTCTTTACTGAGTCAGACTTCATTTTCTTGGCAGCTACCTCCCAAATCACCCAGGTAAGATAGTTTAACTCATATCATTAATTACAATGATTCTGTATTACTTTTTAGGAGTAAGTTAAACACCCAGAAAATATCCTCTGTGTGACTTTAGCAGCCACTTCCATAGTTATTTATTCATTCTGGCATTGATTTAAAATTTAATGAGGACTCTGTATGTGCCGGATTGTGTTTTGCAGATTAAGCAAGGAGGAATGATTTCGGCATGGTATCTACTTTAGAAAAGTTAGTAAGAAGATCCCCTCATTAAGTTATATAATAGAAGCACGATGATGAGGCTGTGGGGCTATCAGGAAAGAGTAACTCACTCTGTGTAGAGAAGGTGGTATTTAATACCATTCCTGAGAAAGAGATTGTAGTTGCCAGAAGATACAGTATGTGAAAAACTCAGGAAAATGAAAACATACACCTATTCAAGGACAGCGTGATTGGAAATAGCTGGAGATAAGATTATAAAAGTTGGTTGGAGACACATATGATGGCAGGTACTTCTGACAATTTTATTATGTTAGAGAAAAGAAGAATGTGGACAAAATATTAGACATAAATGATGAGCATTAAGAAAATTGTCGTAGTATTAAAAGGAAGGAGTGAAAAAGTAAGCAACATGTGAGTGACTACCTGTTTCAGGTAAATACTCTAAATTACTAACCGCAGCAATCAAGGAGACCTGAATTTCTAAACTGTGAAAAATCATATCTCATTGGAAAAGTTAGAGAAAGGTTTGCAAGTGACGTTTACCTCAGTGAAAAGAGTGAGACTTCGCAACAAGGACCTCAAATACCCTACAGGCCATAAAATATCGAGATGGAATTAAATACAAATCTTGCAGGAATGATAGAAGGGTATACAACATTTTAATGTGCTTGTGAATGTATTACTTTTTAGACATTGAGTCAAAATCATGTAAGAAGTTATGTTTAAAGGACACTCAAATAACAAGTCTTCAATTAATCTCATGGCTGGATGCTTAAGACAAGTTGAAAACATCCAAACTATTAACTTCATTTTTTTCTTTTTGTAATTATAGTATTTTAAATCATATAAAGCCAAAATAACAGAATAAAATCTTTCTGCCCCACTCTCCTACATAGCCATATCTTGATCTTGCATAAAAAGAAAATCAGCAGTCCTGTAAGAGTTTCTGAATTTGGGGCATTACATATTGCTCTGAGAATCTAACAAAAGTAACTTTTTCCATCTTGTATCTTCACCACATATAAGATGTTTCTGCCTAAGCCCATAGAAAGTTTATATAGTATACCAACTTATAAGTAACTTTAAATTTCTTGAAGCCCTACCATAGTTCTCTTTGAGTTCATAAAATAAATGTTAAGAATACTATTTTTAGAGATATTTAGAGATTTAATTATCTTTTACAAATGAGTAAATTGGAGAAAAATTTTTTTAAATTATCAATCAATATGTGACTTAGCCCTGTGTTAATTAAGCAGCCTAACCAGCTACCTCTTAGGTTGTCAATTATATTTGCTGAATAACAAGTGTAATAAAATTCATGGAAAATTTCAAACCATAAGCAACTGCCCACCATTCATTGACTAAAGAATCTACTCCAAGGATTATCCTGGCTTTTCTTACTGAGTCTTTCAGGCACTTCCATAAGCACTTCAGTAAGAAAATGAATAATGAAGATAAGGGAGCTCCAATTCAAATCACTTGGCAGTAATTGATGGCAAATAACAAAAATAAAATGTGGAGATCATTTATGTATTTCATTTATATATATGATTCCTGTTTAATTGAGAGTTGGCTCAAAGTCCTGTGATTGATTATAATTTGATTATTTATATTTCATACTCAGACTCTAAAAATAATTTTATTTTACAGTCTATTAGTCAGTGGATTACAGAATCAGTATGTTCTGTAATTTAGGGACATTCAACTGTTGTTTTCTACTCTCACCTAGTATTGGCAATGAGGTTTCCACTCACTAAAGCAATGACTCTCACCCCGGGGCGATTTTGATTCCCCCAACCCTGCCCAGGGGACATCTGGCAATGCCTGAAAATATTTGAGACATTTTTGATTTTCACCACCTGGGGAGGGTTGCTACTGGCCTTTAGAGAGTTGAAGCTAAGGATGATGTGGAACAAATTATAAAGCATAAGACAGCCCTCCACAACCAAGAGTTAGGCTCAAAAGTCTCTAATGCCAACTTTGATAAACCTTGAAGTAGAGAGAATGCAACAGAAGTACTAATGCAATGATTTCTCCTGTTCCCATCCTCTTCTTGACTGACATCCAATAACTGGAGAATAGGGGTGATTCTATCTTCCAAACCTCTTGGGCATGCTGTATCTTTAAAAACTTGACAGATATTATTAGGCCTGTAGTTATCAGTCATACAGTAGTGGCTAATTGGCTGCATGCCCAAATAATACTAATGCTGAATCTAGAACACTGGATTAACATGTGATTTGCCTTACTAAGATAATATATTTGAGAAAATATTAATTATTATGAGTGCCTGAAATAAGCTCTATTACCCAGTTTATCTCTAAAACTTCCATCTCATCATTTAAAAGTATATAATTTTATTGCTATTTCCAAATGATTCTTTCTACAGTTTTACACCCAGAAAGGAAATCTGTAACTCCCAGCTCTGTCTTTTGTTTGGGAAAAATAAATAAATAAATAAATTGATCTGGCTATGTGATTCATCCCACAGAGATTTTGAGAAGTAATTTCCTTTTTCTTCTGTCTTTTTCATTTCTTTTCTTCTTTAATTGTCTATTGATGAAATATCAAAGGCAGTTTTAAAAAGTGTTTACTCTCAAGAAGGAGCAGTTGAGCATTTGCATACTAGAAGTCAGGGAACAGAAAAGCTCTGCTTGATCAGCACGTTAGTACACTCGTCAATAATTTAGCTGCAGCCTAAAGGCTATAGATGGATATTTGTTATGAACTGCTGACTTGAAAAAGAAATGCATTCTATTCTGAAGTGCTTGCAAGACTTCAGCTTTCAAGTCAGGAAATGCTGCAGACAGCTGGAAGCAGCTATAACAGTCTCCATACTCCCGTCCCTTCCCCCTCCATACTAGGAAGCACCACATGCTTCCACACTTGAGGGGAGCTTTTCTTTGACCTTTAGTTTTAAGATTTTAGTTTTTTCATTTCTCAAACAAAACAAAAGAAAACAAAACAAAACCCCCAAAATTTCCCATGTGCTTATGGGTCCTAAAGACAATAGAATGCAGTCATGGTGAGGTGACCTAGGCTATACCCATGTTTAATTTCAAAGTTCTAAATGCTGAATGACAGTTATATGGAAAAGTTACATTTGAGGCATTTTTAGAGAAACCATTATGTTCTATAGCAGAATTTAAAGAGTAAATCTGCATCATTTTTTTTGTCTCCAAGATTATTTATACAAATGCTAAATATGTTGAAAATTATGCACACATACCACAGTTTTTTTTTAATTCAATATCAGACAATACTGATACATATCAAAAAGATATTCTTCCAAAGTTTATGAAGGCCAACATTCTTTCCCTCAGATTCGTCTGACTAGAAGAGGCTACAGTATTTGAGGTACAGCACAGCTTGCATGTAGGGGCTGTGAGCTGCGAAGTCCTCATATCTTGACCCTTAACATATTAAATGACTTGGGTTTAGTTTTAAGAAAACATAAATAAGTTAAAATATGTGAAATTAAGCACCATCAATCTTAAATCTCATCTAATAAATGGTAAGGAATGCAACATAAACAATTGAACTAATTATTTTTGAATAGGACCAACTTACTGCCATACTACAGTGTGGTGGACTAGAATGTGTCATTTGTTATCAACCATTTCCAAAGAACAGTTTTCTTTATATGTCAGTCTCTAGTATTCCATCCACTTGGGGATCTTTGTTCTTTAATGGCATAAAAATAAGACTTCAGAATCTGCCCCAACTTGATTAATATAATTTTGGACACGCAGGACAAATTATCTTAAAATTTGACTTTTATTAATTCACTTTCATTGGGGCTTTCATATCTGGAAAAATGTTCCAGATAGCAAACACTTACGTGCCAATAACTGGAAAGATATAAACAACATTGTACATTAGTAAACTTTTATTCTTCTTTATAAATTAATGTCTCATCAAAAATATCAATAAAATTTTCAGAAATTAATTGGATTCTGAAAATACACTGGCATTCTTACTATTTGGATGGTCCCTAGAAAACTGACAACTTCAAAACAGGAGAGACTAATACTTAAATATATTGGCTTTTGAACTTTGTTCACGTTTGTACACTTGTTGGGTAGACAATGGCTCTAATAACAAGGAACAGAGATGTCTGGAGAGTGGCTCTGCATCTTTGGGAAGAAAGAGTTCTAAACAACAATTACAGGAAAATCTGGTGACACTCAGAAGAAATTATATTACAAGGCTAAGTTCATTGAAAAGGATAACTGAACATTTGTCATTATCAAGAACCTGAGAAGGCCAACTTCCAGGACACTTGTATGAAGAATTAGTTTGATCTTGATTTTTTTCATTTCAAATTTCTAAAGGTTTTGATGCTTGAGAAGGAGAGAATGTGAAAGCTGGCTAATTGTCTATCAACGTGGCCAGAATGATGGCTATTCTTAGTTTTTTTCTGCTGCTATAACAATGCAATAGACCAGGTGGCTCATGAACAACTGAAATTTATTTCTCACAGTTCTGAAGACTGGGGAATCCAAGATCAAGGCACTAGCAGATTCAGCATCTGGTGAGAGCCAGTTTTCTGGTTTATAGACTGTTGTCCTCATATGGAGGAAGCAGCAAAAGAGCTTTCTGGAATCTCTTGCAGTGGTACAAATCCCATTCATCAGGGCTCCATCTCCTGGACTAATCATCTCCCAAAGGCCCCACCTCCAAATAACATCACATTGGGAATTAGGTTTCAACATACACATTTTGGAGGAGCAAACACTTTCAGTCTATAGTAATAGAGAATAATTTTTCTTTAAAATCTTGTAATGTTCATTATCTTTGTAATGTTTACTTCAGTTTCCTTCAGCATGACCAACATAAATGATTTTAGTGTACTTTGTACTTTAGCTATCAGTCTTAAACTCTTATTTTGTCTGCTTTAATTTAGCATTCATTTTCTACAAAAAGTCAATTTGATATTATGAAACAATATGTAACAATAAATTAAAAATTACAGCAGCGAAGACAATAATCAGTTATATGGTTACTTAGTAGTTCACTTATCAAGTATGATTTAGCTGTTTTATTTTATAATGCTATATGATTTACATTTAGTGTTCATACTGTTTTTTCATGAAGGATCAGTTTAATGTAATTTCACTGCCTCAGTTGGAACTGAGGCTTACAGAGGTGACCTTTCCAGTGTCACAGTCTTAACTATTTAGTATTCAGATTGATGTTAGTCTCACTCTAATGCATGTGCACTTTTCACTAGACACTTCTGCCTTTCCATCTTTAAATTCAAAAAGGATTTTTTTAAAGTTTCCATTTTTTAGACAGGCAACTTAAATAAGAATTCTGAACTTTCTTATTATAAGCCAAAATATATAGAAATATTAATTCTTTACTAAGAACATTTTGAATTGTAAGATATGAAATGTTGTTCTACATAGACTAGTAGCAACGAAATAAGTCTCAGTTGAATAATTACAACCTATTAGATCATATTATCAAGAGAAAAATTTATATAATGCACAAAAAAATGAAGCACTTTCAGAATCTGTGTTCTTACAAGTGTTTACATATTTATTCATGGCTTTCTCAATGAAATATTTATGTGGAAGATCTTTTGACCACAACGCTAATAATTTATTTCATATTTGTACTTAAAAGGAAAATCTACTTAAAATTTTTCTAACTTGTATAGAGTGATCCCTAGGAGACATTAAGTATTATTAATTTATAAGATCTGATGTTCTTGATAAACAAAATAAAACAAAAACAAATTCATAGGTACAGAAAACAGATTAGCAGTTACCAGAGGGCTAGGGGGTTGGGGTGTGGGCAAAGTGGGTGAAGGGGGTCAACTATGTGGTGATGGATGGTAACTAGACTTGTGGTGGTGATTACTCTGTAGTGTATACAGATGTTGAACTATTATGCTGTACACCTGAAACTTTTAAATTTTAAAAGATCAGACATTCTTAAAATTTTAAGATCATGGCAGAAGATAATCTAGGAAAACATAAAAACTAAATCCATGCAACATAATCTAGAATTCTCTGGTGGTAAGATGCTGAGACAATGCTGTATAATTCACAGTCATTGTTCTCATCATCTACATCAGTTCTGAAAGCATGATATGAATTCAATATAGCCATCTTTATTACTTGTTTTATAACACTTATATTGCTTTACTTTGTTTCAAAACAATTAGATTTGTGTATGTGGTACTCATTAGACAATGAGTTTGAAATGGTCCCTCAGAGATTTAGATCTTGGAAGAGGTTCAGAGCATGCTGCCCCCAAAATATGACACCTTGGCATATTGAATATTTAAGCTGAAGGAATTTGAGGAAAAAAGCAAGTTCAAGGATGACTCTCTGACCTTCTCCCACTCTACTCTCAGGAAGAAGGTCATAAGACCATCATGTGAGAGGTGCTTTATACCCAGAGGACAAGAACTTTCTTATCTCCAAGACCAAAGGGATACCAACAGGAATCTGAATGAACAGGCCTTGCTAAATTTCTCCCAGTTGACTACACTTAGCTCATACCCCTTCTCGTCCTATTGCATTTTCCCACTACTTGCCACTCTTCATCAAACCTAGCCTAAAACCCATCAGGTTTAACTACTTAGGAGGTCCTCATTTCCTCATGAAGTTTCCTGTGTCACATAGCACTTATTTTAAATAAATCTGTGTGCTTTTCACTTGTTAATATGTCTTTTCTTACAGGGTGCCCAAGGGTAAACTTAGAAGTGTAGAAGGAAAAGATATTTTTCCTCCCTTACAACTTCCAGGAGCAGTTGAATTCAGAAAAGTGGGAAGGCACAAAAGGAGGAAAAACAGTTGTATTTTTTTCTCCATCAAAATGAAAGGGAAATTTTTGTCCTCAGCTTCATTTAACTCTAGATAAGTGACAGGGGAAGCTTCATGCTTCATTCACCCTTTCAGATCCTTGGAATGTTAATATTCTTAGTAAATTAAGTGGCTTATCTTAAGTGCTGGTTTTGTGAACAGAGGAGGGTATCTCAAAAATTCTTCTCTCCCATCTTTGAAATATTGCAGGCACTGTGAGTGCACATCTGGATTTCAGATTTCTGGTTCCTTTGAAATGACTTCCAGAATTAGGATTCTCTTGGCTACTCATTTAGATTTAGTCATTGTTCCAGCAGGAGGACGCACATTGCCTGAGCCACCATGTCAACCTGCCTGAGCGAGCATCAGTAGCCCTCCACCAACCTAATAAGCCACATCCGTGCTTGTGTCTAAGGATCTTGACAGTTGTAGACATTTGATACCTAAAATTGTGAAAACCGGTTGGGTTTTCCATTTCTTTGCATATTACTTCATGACTTGTTCCAGACAAGAAAAATATTTCAAATATACTTCCATAATCACATGCAATGCAAAGTAATTAGTTTTAGATGAAAGTTAATTATGGATGCTCTGAAAAAACAGGTGTGTGGATTTACCAGATCAACTTCCAATTGTAGTTTTGTAAATGTATAACCTAATACCAGAGTCACAGGAAGAACCTGTACATAAAAATCTAAATATGTAACTCAGTTATAGACTATCAACCTCCATAGCGTATGGCTCGTTACAAGCAATTTAATTATTGTTACAAAACGCTGCCTTATGTGTATACTTGTATCAGATATAAAATTAGCAAATCCTTGCAAGTTTTTAGCCAAGATTCTTCCATAGTTGGTTTTGAATCATTAAGTATGATCTTTTATTTTCTTGTCTGTAAAATAAAAATTTAAAGTTATAACTAATTGCTCAATATTTAAGCATTATGCATTACATTTTCTGTATCTTAATTTGTTTGATTTTTAGTTGACAATGTGTTGAGACACATCAGCTTTTAGTTTCTTTCTACAATTTGTAACTAAAGACCTAAAATGCTATTTTTGCTTTTACTTTTCTTTAAACATTAGGAATCCTGATGGATCTGTTTCCAAGAAAGTTGATATACAGAAATTAATGATTCCATTTAATAAAGTAAAATACATAAGACAGTAGAGTACTTCTTCCCAAATTGTTTTGTTGTTACTCCTGTTGTTATTGTTGTTTTGGTTTGATTATTTTTCCCCCAAGTAAACCGACCTACCTCTACTATGAAGTTTCCTGGAATATCTCAACAAATAATGGGACTATATGAATGTGTATGACATACACAAAAGTCCATGAGTGTGTGAATCTGCATCTGTGGCTTTGCCAAGAAGCCCTTAGGGAAAGAATTTAGTATGTATAGGACTCAGTTTTTACAGACATACAGGCCTGGGTCTGTGTCCTGGCTTTTCCTGCAAATCAGAGAAAGTTTAATTATCCAGATTCTTGATTGGTTAACTACTCTGATAGAGAGAGTAATTATCTCCGGCAGTGGTAGACCTGTTAAATTGTAAAAGAAAGAGCAAGTCCTCAGCACAGTGCCCCGGACACTCAGTAAACTTGAATTATGTTCCTAACATCTGGATTTCAGATTTCTGGTTCCTTTGAAATGACTTCCAGAATTAGGATTCTCTTGGCTACTCATTTAGATTTAGTCATTGTTCCAGCTCCGTTAATTTATTTGTTTTTCTTGATTTCTCATATATTGTGCAATATAACAATGATTTAGAATTCTGAATTCTGGGCATAAATTAATGCTTCTTTGACAATCACTAATAGTTAAGAAATGCTTTGGATCAAAAGTCACCTTTCACAATAATTGATGTGTTTTCATTTATCACTAAACATGTTTAAATTATAATTAAGTTTCTTGTCTACCATGAAATGTCCTTGGTTGTAATATCATTTTGTATGTCAGTGGAACATTAAAAATGATAATTACTACAAATTTTGCTTATATTATTTGTTAATTTTATAACAATATAACAACTTTTGACTCTTAATAGCAAAAAGATTTCAACTTTCTCTTAAATCTATTTAACTGTTATAAAACATGAAATAATTATGTATTGTTAACATCATCAGTCTGATTAGTTTATAATAAACTGGTACATTTGATGAACTAAGATAATTAAAAGTGATCACAGCTGAGTATTCTGTTATCTCTTACCTTTTTCATGTTCAATTAAGCTTTAAATATTAAACTTTCATCTAAGTGGTATTAGTTATATTGAAAAACATGAGTTTCTATTCTAATGTTGGAATATGTATGAACATGTAGAATGTGTATGAAATGTACAAAGATTCAGGAATTTTAAAAAGCCCATGCAATTCATTATCGATAGAAAATGGTGTCTTGTTTCACCTGAGGTTGGGTGAGGTACAATTTAATCAGCAGCTGACTTCTGTAACCACTCTAAGTTTACTTTAAAAATATGTAAATAAAATGAGGAAGAAAGATATCTATCTATATGTATATATGTATATATATATATATAGAGAGAGAGAGAGAGAGGGAGAGAGAGAGAAAGAAATAAACTTTATTTCCACATATTAATCTTGCTATAGTTTGATATATATTTACTATTTCCCAGGTAGTTTTTCTAGTTCTCTTTTTCTCATTCAGGTATTTTCAAACATTGTGCATCTAAATGTGACATGCAACATTTATTTACTTATTTATTTTTATTGAAGTGTAGTTAGTTTACAATGTTTTTATTTTCAAGTGTACAGCAAAGTGATACAGATACATACATGTTCTTTTTCAGGTTCTTTTCCATTATAGGTTATTACAAGATATTGAGTATAGTTCCCTGCACTACACAGTAGGTCCTTGTTGCTTACCTGTTTCATGTATAGTAGCACGTGTTTGTTAATCCCAAATTCTTTTTTTTTTAATTAATTAATTTTATTTATCTTTGGCTTCGTTGGGTCTTCGTTGCTGTGTGCGGGCTTTCTCTAGTTGTGGCGAGTGGGGACTACTCTTCATTGCAGTGCGCGGGCTTCTCATTGTGGTGGCTTCTCATTGCGGAGCATGGGCTCTAGGCGCACGGGCTTTGGTAGATGTGCCATGCAGGCTCGGTAGTTGTGGCTCGCAGGCTCTAGAGCGCAGGCTCAGTAGTTGCGGCGCCTGGGATTAGTTGCTCCGTGGCATGTGGGATCTTCCCGGACGAGGGCTCAAACCTGTGTCCCCTGTGTTGGCAGGTAGGTTCTTAACCACTGCGCCACCAGGGAAGCCCCCAAATTCTTAATGTATCACCCCCTCAACCCCACTATCCCTTTTAGTAATCACAAATTTGTTTTCTATGTCTGTGATTCTACTCCTATTTTGTGAGTCTATTCCTGTTTTGTAAATAAGTTAATTTGTATCATTGTTTTATATTCCACAAGTCGATCCACAGATGAATGGGTAACGATGTGGTATATATATATATATATATATATATATATATATATATATATATACACAATGGAATATTAATCAGCCATAAAAAATAATGAAATAATGCCATTTGCAGCATTACCATAGATGGACCTAGAGATTATCGTCTAAGTGAAGTAAGTCAGACAAAATCAAATATCATACGATATCACTTACATATGAAACATTTATTTTCATACTAATGAAATAGCATTTCTTTTCCAAATAGAGGAAATATTAGGAACCAATTATTCAATAATAATAATGGTAATAATAATAATATAGCCTCAAAAGGAAAAAAAAGTATGACCCTGATATATTGTTTTCTAAACTTCATCTATTTTCTTTGCTATTATAATTTAACTATCTTTCCATTTTATGTATGTTTAGAAGTGAAAGCTGTTGAAAAATAAGGAGATATAGATATAGGTACCGATATAGATATACATGATAAAGGAGAGAAAAGAATGATTCACATTATGTTTAATTTTATTTAAATCGATGAAACCTTAAAAGTGAAATATATGTTTAGCAAGAAGAAAATAATTAACATTCAGCTTCTTTAAACTTATTTAAGGCAATACAGTAGGAGAATTTTATTTCACTGTTAGTTGTGCCCATTGATATACATTTTAGGTTGCAAACGATACTTTTAAATGTAGGCTTTCAAGCACTTTCACCTATGCAGTGCTATTTAAAATATATTAAACAGCTGTTAGTTATATTCTGATTTGTTTGCCAGACTCAAAATTATTTGGTGCTCATAATTAAAGCAAAATATGCAGAGATCAACATAAAGGCAAATCAGAATGTGCTATGTAGACGAATAAAGGAAACTTACTTAAAGGTTCTGCTCTAGGAACTTGATAATACCCACAACTGAAGGAGCCGAGGAATTACTGGCTGGTAGAGCCCTCAGTGGGCTGATAATATTCTTAAGTATCTTCAGATGTCATACACCATGAAACTTTCCTAGCACTTTGAGGCTCTGCTGGGAAAATTATTATATATTTTTCAAAAGTTAACAAGCTCTACTTTATTGCCCTCAGCTGTGCAAAGCTTTTGTCCCCTGTTCCTTCCTTCACGTCTCCAATATCATATATACACATAAAATTCCTTTGATGTTATGGTCCTGGAATTTACAGAAGCCCACCAAGAGAGAGTTCAGTGGAAAAACCTCTGTATTAGGGATTTGGGACATTCTGTGTGTGTGTGTGTGTGTGTGTGTGTATAATTTCTGAAAAGAATACATTTTCCAAAGAAAAATAAGGCAGCATCAGAATATGGAGTGAGATGAGGTATTGGATTTGAGTGTGTGTTTTTGGAAGACTTTTAGGGTGCTTGGGAAATACTTTTTCAGAACGAGATTTTTGAACAGAGACTTAAAAATGCATAGGAAAAAGCAATAAGAAAATTGGAGGAAGAATATTCTAGTCAAATAAATAGTATGTTCAAGAACTTAGAGGTAGACATTTGCATAATGTACTCAAGAAACTGATTGGGCATGGGTGACCATGTTAGAAAAATTAGTTGAAGAGGTAGGCAGGGGCCAGAACATATACGTTTTTGTAGTCAGTGTAGTCAATGGTAAGGTATGGTTTTATTCTAGTTGTAAAGAAAGTTGTTGTAGGATTCTGCTTAGTTGAATGTATAATATGATTTATATAAGCAGAGACCACACTGGATGCTAGGATAAAATCCATTCTCATGGTCTAGGAACCAAAGATAATGGTGGCTCAGATTTCCATGCAAAGGAAGAAGAGGTAAGAGGAAGAGGCAAAGATTAGGCCAGTTTGGAGTGTAGTTTGGCCATCAAAAGAACAAATGAGGTTGAAAATACAAATGAAGTCTAAAGAAAGAAGACAACACTATTTTTAGTCCTAAACAACTAGATGAATGGAGGTGCTGCTTATGTATATGAAGATACTGAGGAGGGATAGGATCAACAATTTACGGTTGATACATCTATTTTACATCAAAATGGAGAAATATAGATGTAGTTCCTTATAAACTGGATATGTGATACAGACACACACAGGTGGGCTCCAGAGATATGTATATAGAAAGATAACATTTAAACTTAAAGAACTAATGAGATCACCTCTTAAGTGAATATAGATAGTGAGTGGACACAGACTAATGCCTGGGAACTCAAATATTTAAGGATAAGGAGGGGAAGAAGAAGCAAAGAGATGGAAAATGGACACTCAGTGAGCAATCAAGCAGATTGGAGTTTCCTGAAACATTAGTTTACCCATTAGGAGAAGTGACTGTAGGAATTTGAGGTAGTTTATGTCAAATTGTCCCTATATTTCATGGAGATAAGAAAAGTCATCAGGTGGAAATGTGGAGATGGGGAGGGCAGTCGTTTTACAAGGAGAGGTGGCGATGTAGCCAACTTTTTCAGAGAATGGAAGATAAAGTTGAAAAAGACATGTAATATATTGGATGGTTAGTTTTTAGGGCCTATTTGAGATTTAAGTTTACAAAGTGGGATATGCATTTTTTCAGTATCAAAAGTGAATATATTTAACCATACTCAACTTACAACAAAGTAAATGGGTGAGCGGAATAATAATTCATGCTACAGCATGTTTAGTCAACTGGCAACAGAAAAAGTCAGTTGTAGGAAGGCAGAGAACTTTGCCTTATAAGAATTAGAACCAAGGGGTTCTGTAATCATCTGGTATCCACTCAGTGTTTTACCTCAGGTTAAAATGTACATGATGGGAACTCCAGGGATCTTCCAGATTCTTTGTTTACTGTCACGGTCAACTGTGGCCACAGTGTAACACTTGTCCTGAGTTACACTCTGTACTAAACAGTCATCTGCATAAGTTCCTTTGTGTGCGCTTCATAATCGTTCAAATCTTTGATCCTGAGCAATACTTAGAGCCACTTGATACTTCTGCCATTACACAAGCAATTATCCAAGGGATACACTTGGCACACAGACAGTCCATCATTGACTGCACTAAGTTTCGTTTGGCTTTAATGGAAATGTTGATAAAGTTGGTATGAACCAGGATGTGGTAAAGTGGCCCCAGCTGTGTGTTATAATGGAAGAATAAGCAGGAAAAGTGACGGGAGCCAGGCACAAAGGCTGTGTGCATTTCTTTAAGCCTCGTGCAATGCTGGGGTACATGTAAGCAGAGTAGATAGAGGTTTTTCTAAGGGAGTGGCAAAAAAAAAAAGGAGAGGTCTACAAAAGTGTTATACTAGAATTGGCTAGATTATGCTGCAGAAGCATACAATTCCAAAATCACAGACTTAACACAAAATTATGTACTTTTCAGTTATGGTACAACATATGAATCATCATTTAGCTGCTCAAGATAACAGGGCTTCATCCATCATCCTCTGACTATACCATCTGGGGATACAGCCTTTCTGTCACCACAGCAAGGAAGAAGAGCTGCTAGGGAATCCCACACTGGCCTGAAATGTTTCAACAGGGAAATGATTCATGTCACTTCTATTTACAACCCACTGACCAGAACAATTAATTTGTCCAGACCACACTCAAAAGACCACTGGGAAGTGCAGTAGTTGATGTTCTAACAAAGAGAGCAAAACCAGGTATTGGTGAGCACAAGTAACCACAAGAGTTGAGCATGTATACACAAGAGAGGGTCTCATAAGGAAAGAATTAAGGACAGGATGACAATCATGGACAATGAAAAAATGGCATGTTCAATATGTTGGTATTTTTCAAAGGAATTGAATAATGATTGTAGCAGTGAACTAGCCAATTGACATGAAAAAGAACATATATGGAACATTTAAATTCCATTCATTGGAGTTGGGGCAATTATGGCAACAACAGGCTAGGAATTGACTATTTTCAAAAAATTTCTCTCTCATTTACTAGCTTTATGGCCTTAGCCAGACTATTTAACAATTTTACATGGGTTCATCTATCCATAAATTGATGAAAATTCAGGGAACTTCTCTCGTATGGCTGTTGTGATGATCAGATGTGATAACAAACACAAAAAAGTGTATGTTTTATTATGTAACACATAGTCAAAGTAAAATTCCTTATTATTAATAGAGATGAAATGGTAAAAACCTTAAATGCACATGAATAAACCTTTTCTAAAAACGAAGGAAGCTGGAAACCTAAAGAAACTGGCTTAGAATATCCCTTTAAAAATAGTGAATTTATTTTGAGATGAAGTCAATAAAAATGTGAGGAATGACTGTTCTGTGGTTGGATATCTACAGTGCACTTTGAATATAGAATATTTTAATCTGCTGCTATCAGCTTTCCTTAAAGCATAGCTTAAATCACTTTTAAATTACAGTCTTTAAACACTTTTTTTGTACCTAGTGCAAGTGTTTAGAAATGTGTGTCTTTTTCATTTATCCCACCAGCTGACTTGGAATTGGAATAGTCTGTGATATAACATGGAACATTTTATCACTTAGAAGGAAAAAAGGAAAGGACATCATTTGTGCAAGTGACTGTTTTCTGATCTTTCTATTTATCAGAGAGTTTATTACTCTTTAGCCATTGAGTTTATTGTTCTATGTAAACAAATATGTGCATGCTTGTGTGTGTATGTGTTGGTCTGTGTGCATGTGTACGTATGCTGACAAGAGCATACATGCTTGTATTTTCCTAAAATGTGTGGCAGTGTCTTCTTCCAGTTAGTTCTATTTTGTTTGAACCTTTCCCAAACACACAGCATTCTGTAGATAGCAAAGGAATCTACACAAAGGTCTCAAACAAAATCAGATAAAGACATTAAAATGGACAACATCAAATCTATTTCACAACTATATTATTTCATTTATCATATTGGAAAAATATATATGGAGAGTCAGATTCAGAAAATAAAGCATGAGAAAAAATAAGAATGCTATTTAGAGATCAGCATTTTTGATTACTTATTTTTGAGATATGTTTAGTCTGGTATTCTCCTATGCTTTACATGAACATTCTGGACTTACTTTCTTATTCAACTCCGAGTTTTCTCCATAAATTATACCCAGGCACTGAAACTCTCTCTCTGGAGCTAAACTGTTTACATGCCAGTAATTAAACGAGTTTTTAAATCTAAATTCTACTGTTAATTTTTTGATACACATACAAAAGTATATCATTCCTCAAATCAAGGAACTAAAAATATGCTTTAAGATGGTTTAAAAGAGGGTTAAATATGTCAGCCTTTATATAATTGAATGAATAATGCAGACAAAACCAGTCAAATTGATTTTTTATAAAATCTAACATTCATTCTGGGCAGACATGGTCTGTGAAGGACTTTTTCTGGAAAAAAGATTTGAGGTGATATCTGAAAAATTAGCAGAGTTGAATGAGTGAAAATGACATAAAATATGAGTTAATATTCAAATTATTCTTTCTTTTACTTTCAATCCTGCTTTCCACTCCTGGCTCTTTATCGTTTTAAGAGATGTCTTGCTCGCTATTTCCTTCCCATGCACCGCCCTACACCTGCTTTTTTCTTTTCCAGTCACAGCCCTCTTTTTTCTTCATCTCCTGGTTTAATACTGAGCAATAACCATGTTCCCTTTGGTAAATACTTATCAGGATGATGGCACTCTAAATGCTGCCGGGCACAAGCGAACAGGTGTGTAGGTTCTTAATGGAAACATTTGTGGGCCAAAGTAAATTGTTAACTAGAATTCTTCAAAGGCTCAGTTAGAGAACTTATATTCTAAAAGATAATTCTCCTTATCTTTATTTTATCACTCAGATACAACTTTGGTAGTTCTTTTTTTAGATTGCAGTTGCTTCCTAACTCCTCATTTAACTAGCTCTTCTTGAAACCTGAAATAAAGTATTCCTCTATATTTTATATTGAACTGTTGTGAAAAAAAAAAAAGTATCTGAAACTTGAACGTAGACAAAAAGTCTGGCCAATGTCTTTCAGTGTTTGTGGGAGTTGAGATCTCCCTAGGATTATCCAGATTCCAGGGGAATATTTTTAGTTCTATTCCCTACTTACTGTTGATTAAAGATCTCAGACTTAGAGAACCCACAGGTTCACTTGTGGATTTTTGTCCAGTAGAGATGCAAATAATTTGGGTCCACTGGAGCAAATAACCCTAGAGGTAGCAGTTTATGGACCTATTAGACATTAAGCGGCTATTTTTTTTAATCTAACACACCAATTTCGCCATTTTATAAGAATTTTAGCTTCTCACATGCTCTTTGAACCAGAAATTAATATGTTAAAATATTTGATATGTGTTCAATTTATATGTATATGTTACAGTTATAATTTGATCTTCTTGACAATTCTGTGAATTATATTTTAACACATTTCAACATCTGTGTCTTCTCTACATTGATTTTTCAGGATCCTTGGTTCCTTTTTTTGTACTCTGTAATTCTAAAACTATTCTAATAGTTTGTATTACAAAGGTCACAATGCTTCTTCGTATAGATTTAACTTAGGATGTGAGGAGATACCTGGGGGGGACAGTGGATGCTGTCCCATAACCCTTAATCCAGCAGGTGGGGCTTCAGGTATAAAGCACATCTGTTGTTTCTGAAAATTTTCAGTTGATCAGAAGAGTGGAGATGAGACAAAAACCCAAGGATTCTTCATGTAAGAAACTTCGTATTTCTGACAGTGCAAACCTCCTGGGGATATTGAGTATGTTCAGAGGCTTCATAGCGATTCACCGACTCTTCTTCTGAACCTGGGGGGTTGATCTCCTTTCCCTCTATTGCCAGCAGTCTTTCTCCTCCCCAGGCCCAAGCACGTTCAAAAATATAATAATATCCCATACTTTCCACCTTCCTTGCCTATGCGTACGGCAAGCATACGATCTTTTCTGTGGTTTTCTGACTTATCCATCACAGCTGATTATTTGGGAAAGAGCCAGGAAGGGAGAAAAAAAATGAATATAAAGTAAAAAAAGAATCTCATAAAAAAAACTGTTTTGGTTTCACCTAATTCTACAGATACAGGCCCTGCCGCTTCTTTGTTCCTGTCCGTGTCCCTTCTGTTCTCTTTCTTCCCAGGGATCATGGTCACAGTTCATCCGGACGGGTAACCTTGCACCTCTTCCCTGGGACTCTTTCCCCTCTCTGGTGGATGTCATGATGCAGTGCTCAGATCTCTTTTCAGGACTGAGGAACTTGTTGCTTCAGCTACTGAGAATGTTGTCATAAAACTACCTTTAATTTTCAGTTCTTTTCTGAAATGCCTCAGCTACAAAGGAGATCCCTATCAAGTCCACTTTCCTGGAGTGGCCCGCATCCAGTGGTTGACAATGGGGAGTTATAGAGGCCAAGCCATCTAGATCAAACTCATGACAGTTCTGAAGGGTCCTTCCGTTTCCAGAGTACCCTGAGAGGTCAGCCATAGTCATGGTTGGGATTGTTTCACAGATCAACTCCTTCAACCCAGGCTCTTCCTCTTCCGTGCCTTCACAGGTGTTGATTCCAGGGGTAAATCCTAGTAAACCTTCTGCAGGCATGCTTCCTAGTAATCTTTACGTCTGAGCTTCTAGCAGAACCCAGCCTGGGACTGCAACCCAGAGACAGTATGTCTAAACAGTTGTGTAGGTAATCACGATTGGTGTTTCTAAATACAAAGAACTAAATTAAGACTCATTTGCATTTCAAAAAGCTATCCAAATTCCCCTCCTTTTAATGATGGCTCAACTGGGTATTTTACCACAGAAATTGCATGAGAATTCTGAGGAAAGGACAAAAATATTCAGAGAAGGAAGTGTAGGTGAGAAGAAAGCTGTGGGTAAAGCCCAGTGTTGACAGGAGATAATAGAGTAACGGGAATTTAATTTTCTTTTCTTATTATTTATCTCTCCTCATTGCAGTCCATGGTATTACAGCAGTTGCTCCTCACATCAGTGTTAAAAAAAAGTTGAAATAGATTTTCCATCATTAAGATGGAACTTTGGACATGGGGTATAGAGGAGAAAGATTCTCAAGCAGTAGGAGAAGAACCATTAGAAGCAAGAAAATAAACAGAATTCCTCTGGTCATCATCCTAAGGGAAGCAGCGAAGGAGATTTGTCCATTTGAGACGTATCAGTTGGAAAGATAGGAGTAGTCTAGACTTATATATACGAGAACGGCAGTATTGTGTTATCTATCCATAGATAAAGTGACAGGCTTAGAGGGCAGCATTTTGTGTGTGTATCTATTAAAAAGAAATGAGTGTTCACATGAAATAACCTCTGAACTTTGTTAGGTTACATACGTTTTGAGATCGGACTACTACTAAATAGATTCACCAAATCAGACAGCATTCACTGGCTTGAAGGTCTGGGAAAAGGTAACAATGTGCAGATACCCCTCTTTGTGATGGAGTAGTTGTTTTTCACAGATGCTACTTCACCCCCCTTTTTATTCATCACCACTCACCATATGATTAGTTTCAGCATGTAGTGGGCTCATTAGTTGCAATTTGATTTGTGCTAGCCTGTCATACTGGGATTTTCCATTTTGAGATTAAATCATTCCCCTATTCAAGAGACTCCAAAGGCTTAGAATAAAATCAAAACGTCTAACTGTGGCTGCAGGCCAATTCTACTGGCCTCTGCATATCTCTCCAAACCTAGATCCTGTAATTTTCCTCTTTACTATTTTCTTCAATCACATCAGCCTTCTTATTCCCCAAAAGTCCCAGCCTTCTTTTTTTTCTACATTTGCCTCTTTCTGCAACCTTTTTTCTATATCTGCCCTTGTCTCGGCCCGTGAAGCCTTTCTCCTATATTCACACATGATATATAACTCTATTCATAACTCTGGTATCACCCAACAGAGTTTCTCTAACCATAATGTAAGTTAGACCTCATCTCCGATTCAGCTGATTCTCTCAACCCCCTTACTTTCTTAAAATGTATTTTATAGCACTTATCATGACCTGAAATGCTTATTGATGGGGTGAGGCCCACACACATTATGAAGGATAATCTATTTTACTTAAAATCTACTAATTTAAAAATTAATCACATCTAAAAAAACACCTTCCCAGCAAGATCTAGACAAATGTTTGAGCAAACAACTGGGCACCATGGCCTATCCCATTTAACATGTAAAATTAACTATCATAATGAGTATTTTTTATGTACTTAATTTTAATTCCAATTTATTAATGTATTATTAAACAATCATCTCATCCTATGTGGTCTATTTTCAAGTCAGAGTTTCAGATAATACAGTTAGCATCAACATTTAGGTCCAAGTTGGAGATTTAAAACTATAAATACTATCCCATATCCAAGTGTCTGTTTATCATATTGATTGATTGTGAACTTTAATAGTAAGTGAACAGGAACCAGAAATTAAATCCATACTTAGACTTAACCTCAGTATATTATGTCAAGAATCCTTCTCATTATCAATAACATTATTTATGACTTGACTGTGTTTTCCACTTCACAGTAGAGAACATTTAGTTCGATGTTTTATAGCTCTTAACTGACCTGAATGTAGGCAAGTGAAACAAAATTGTTTGTATAATATATGGATGTGAGATATATATCTTAATATTGAACATTTTCACAGTGATCTTACCTGGACTTCCTTTGAGGTATAATATGGAGCTTCTTTTTATAAAAGTTGACCAAGAAAGTACAATTATGATATTAAAGAATAGATTTTCTAAGAATTATTCTAATTTTACTGTTGAGAATAAATAGCTTAGCTTCCTTTTATGTGCTCATACCTCAATAAATACGTATTGTTTTCTAATTATTTACTTAATACTATCACCTCATTTACTGTAAGTTAAAAGATATTGTGAAAACAAGCTTTCTAATACTTGTTTTTTATATGAAATGAGCCTCTCACTATATATTCACTCAATGATATTTTATTTTTATTACATAAAGTGAGTGTGTATGTTCATATGCCCTTATTTTCAGTCACAATTACTACATTATGAACTGAAAGTAGAATGTTTTATATCGTTTATAACATAACTATCTTCATCTCCTGACCTTAGTGATCCTCTAGAAAGTACATTCATATTTTTAAATGTTACCATGTGCAAATAAAATTCTAGTGCAAGGTTTCTAGTTCACCTTATCCCTATACTCAGGTGTATTACTAGATATACATCTGATGAGCTTCAAAATGACTTATTCCATAAAATAGTATTTTCTGGAAACTCAACATGTGCCACTTTTCTATGAACTGAGTATACAGCAGTGAATAAATAGAAAAAAAGAACAAAACACTTTCTTGTCCTTATTGAGCTTTCAATCTATGGAGAGGATGCAGAGAGTGAAAAAAGAAATACACACATATAAGATAGAGATAAGTAATATAGAGAAAAATCACCAGAATTAGGGTGTAAGGAGACCTGGGGAATGGGTTGCCTCAATGGAGCAACTGACATTTGAGCAAATATATGAAGGAGTTGAGGAAGTGACCTACTTAGCAATCCAGGGGAAAACATTCCAGGTAGAAAAGCAAGTGCAAATAGCAAGGAGGCTAGTATGATTGGAAGTTAGTGTGACTGTAATACATGATGGGGAAATAAATAGGAGAGGAGAGCTGAGAGTTAAGAGAGAGATCATGTAAGTCCTGGGAAGCCACCATAGATAGTTAAGCCTTTACCCTAAGAAGGGGAAGCAAGTGGGGTACGTGGAACAAGGAAGTAGCATCTCCACTCAGCTGATGTGAGAGTAGTCTTATAAAGAGGGAAAAGGACACATTAGGAGAGTATTATAATACGACAGATGAGAGATTAAAGAAATGAAGTTGGTGAAATGTTGTTAGATTCTAAAAGAAGAGGTAGTTTGTGGTTTGGTAATAGACTGTGAATGAAAAGACAGAAATGCTCCAAGTTTTGGGGCTAAGAACGTAGAAAAAGAACATGCTTACCCATTTACTGAGATGGGTAATATTGATATAGGTGCTGATTTGGTTGAAGGGAGGGAGGAGAAGCTGACTTTTGGATCTGCTAAGACGTTTAGTTGTTTATTAGACATCCTAATGGGGATTTTGAGTAGGCAAATTGTATATGTGCCTATAAATAAAAAGATGAAATATTTCAAGCTCAGATATTAATAGTCCATGTTAAGTTTAGGAATAAGTTTAGTAATCATTTGGATAATATGTGAATTATGTAAATAACCTATAATTACATGAGAATCTTGCATTTTAGGTATAATTATTAACTAGTGATTTCAAAGTCAAAATGGTTAGTTACTTCAAATTTTGGTTAAATTAAAAAATTTGGTGATTCAGTATTGCATTGAGAATTAAGGTAATTTGATATTCTATGCTTGCAAATTTCATAGATAATATTACTTCTTATTTATCGTTTAAGGAAATATAATACTAATCTTGAGTTTATGAACTTTGGAGGAACAAGCAACACTGAATGTTTTAATTTTTTCAATACTATTAGAATGATAAATACACTTGAGTAATAGCATTACTTGGTGATTATACATGAAAATGTAAGCATTTCTTAAGTTCAAATTAAGGACTAATAAAATGAGGTTTAAGTTTTGGATATAGACTTAAATGAAAATAGATAATATATTGAAATATATGTCATATATATAATATGTAATGCATATAACCATACATTGAAGTTCATAGTAGAGATTGAGGGTATATAAGATCATTTTGGTTAAGTATGCTTTAAAATTGATATAGTTATTAAAAGCTTGTATTTTTTGTCCATTTATATCATGTACATTCTGATGTCAACTTTTGAACATTCTCTTTATCTAAAATTACATATTTAATCAGTCAAAATAAGTATATTTTGCAAATATAAATACAGATTTTTGAGATGAAAAACAACCAACAAGAGAAAAAAACACAATTAAATAAGAAATAATATAGATAGTATGTGAGTGCACCAAAAAAGTACTTATATGTCACTACGAAGTATCCTCAGAAAGGAAAACCAAACCAAAAGGTAAAGAGTTCATGGCTATCGTTTGTCAAGAAAAAATAGTGGCTAAAATATACAATTGCTTTTCCAATTAAGGATATATAATGTTAGGAAATGAATATTTTTTCTTTCGTACAAGTCAAAATATAAACACTTGTATAAAAATTTGGCTTGTGTGAAAGTGGAAAATGAAACTGAGTGAGGACACTGATTTGCTCCGTGATGTGTTAGGTAACCTGAGTGAAATGGTTATAATGAAAACAGTTATTCAAACTTATCGTGCTATAAAAATGCTTCATAATCACTTTATGAAATATCCAGATTAAAAAAGAAACTGTAATTTAAAACTCTTCAATTTAATGCTATGAATGAAAAGACCAAATGAATTTATCTGATGTAAAAATGTAAATTACTGTAAGAAGTAGGATTACAGTTCTCAAGATTGCTCAACATCTCCTGAATCTGAGGCTGTGATTTGGGAAAAAAAAAAAAAAAGGAAACATACTAACAGGCTTTCCTACAATCCTACAAGTAAATTAATAATATCAAGTATCACCTTATTTCCTAATGAATGTCAACAGAATAAAATGAATTCACACAGTAAATAAACACATTTAAGTCCTTTAAGATGTTTTATTCTCATAAATAAACATTCAAATATTGTAGGGTCTTCTCTCTCATCATCATACCATTGCTAAGGTAAAGCACAACCTTGGCTTTACTCTCCAAAATGAATTTTCATGTAAAGAAGTGATGAGTACTTTGCACTTTAACACCCTGTCTGACCTAGTGAATAGCAATTCTTGTTGACCTTTATATAGTTACCTGGCAACTTCAAAGTAGGAATGGGGTGGAGTTGAATTACAGTTGGTTCTTTTCAGTTAAGATTCTCTGTGGATTCCATAAGCAAAGCCACATAGAAGTGTACACCTTAATAGTATATGAGTAATCTGGTAAAATATAATAATAATAAGCCATTCTTTTAAGTTCATAATAATGCATGTTCTACATAAGTGTAAAAAGGAAGTCCAATCTCCACCACACATTTCTTGTTCTGCCTCATGTAAAACACACCTCAAAGTCATTATCAAGCTTAACAACTTGTATTCTTCTAGACATTTTTCCATATAATTGTATATAGATGTATACAGATATGTGTATGCATGTATACATACACATACTTTTTATTTATAGTTTTTTATTTATATTTTACTATATTGTTTAACAACATGCTATTTTAGCCAAAGATGTATCATAGGTACTTATGACAATCCATACAGACTTTTATTCTTTAACAAGTTCAGAGTAACTGCATATTATGCATGTCCAGTGATTCATATTATCATTCTTCTAGTAGTGGGATACTTAGGTTGGCTCCAATTGTTTACTAGCACAAATAGCACTGTAATAAGCATAGTGGATTTTATTTTTTGGTTTGTTTCCTTGGGATGTGTGTGTGTGTGTGTGTGCATGTGTGTGTCTACAGAAATAGACCTCAAGAAAACAAATCCTGGTTCTGCCAATTATAAACTATATGACATCAGGCAAGTCCTATCCTGTCATTGCCACGATTTACCCATCTGTGAGGTGGGGATAATACTATCTCCCTCATAAGGTATTATTGTGAGGATTAAATGAGATAATACAATTATAGTATAGTTTCTGGCCTATAGTGATCAGAGATAGATGTCTTTTGTGAATGTACTTTTTTTCAGGCTTTGAATAAAGCTGAGAATTTTTTCATGTTAATTATGCATTTGGATTTATTTTTCTATTCAGTTCATTTTTTCTGTTGAGTTTTTCTTTATCTTGATGATTTGCTAGTGGACTTTAATGATATTGTCTAATTGTTATGTCATTTGTTTGCTATTATCAACATTAAAAAGCATGGGCAACAAAGCAAGGCTAACTAGGGAGATGCCTTGTGTGGCACATCCAGATAATGAGGACATGTTGACTTAAGTAAATTAAGTTATTGAACAATGAACTCAAAGTTTGTGTTTATTCTTTGTCTTGAGTATTTTTCTGTAAGCTAAAATAGGAAAGCAAAATATATCTTACAAAAGAATGCTGCCAAAATCAAATTGTGCTTTTATTGTCTTTGATACAATTAGTATCTACCTGGCTCAATAAGGGCTCTAGAGTCTAACCGACAAGAAAGGAGCAATTCAGTCATTTCTGAATTGGTGCTGTGGCGCCCAAAAAGACTTTTATGTTTAGGAAGATGACAAATGATTCAGTGTGTTGTGTCCTGTAACTCACCCATCCAATCCCCTTCCATAACAGGAGAAGTGGCACTCCATTGGCTGAAATAATTATCTTGTAATATAACCTTATCTTAAACAAAAGATCATCAATGTTCTATTCCTCTATATAAACTTAATTCTACTTATAACCTATCTACATTTTAGGAAAAACAGATATTTGGGATTTTAGATTGCTGACTTTAAATTTTATATTGCCAGGTTTTTGACAGATATGAGTGTTTTCTAATCATTCCAAACCTTTTCCCTTGAATTAAATCATATTGATTGACAGCCTTAGAGAGAAAAATCCACTATTACTATTAAAGAGCTGAAAGCTTGATACATATAATTTAGGAATTGCTGCCCCTCTCATAACTGTTAGATTTTATTTAGAAGTTAACAGAAAGGAAACATTAGTTAAACTAATGATTAACAGGGTATAATATTTTAAACTAGAATTTTTAAACCACTCTAAATATTTACCATGTCTTAGCTAATGTTATAATTGTATCATATTACTTATGCTAAATGTTATTAGCCTTCAAAGAATTATCACTGTTGCAAAACATTCCTAAATTTTTCAAACTCATGGTATCATTTTTTGAAATCTCCAATTTTAATAAAAGGAATTGTTTTCAGATCCTACTTCTAATCTCAAATCCTGTTCTAACCATCTGATAAATGAATTACACATAACATTTATAAAAAACTAACATCCATATTTATCATTCTTTTTAAATGCAGAGCAATACTATCTTATTGAATGAATGATTACTTTTAGTTTTTTTTTTTTTAATTTCATTTTTTCTTGTAACCCACAGAGTGGAATTCATTATTTTGGGAATTTGAATGTCAAACTTAAAAAGAAGTCCTACCAGGAATACTTGCATACTGCAGTAAAGAAAGCGCAATTAAATTTTGGTTCATTTCACTAGGAGCAGATAAAAAACAACAACAGAAAAAACAACAAAAAACAAAAATAATATTTGTTAATGTAACTGTGCACTCATAACCTGCCAATCAGTGTGTTGAGGGATTTACTTGTATTCACTCCTGTAATCCTCACAACTCTGAGATAGTTCCCATTTTATAAATAAGAAATAGAGGTAGGAAGAAAAGTTTAGTGATCTACTAAGGTTACACAGTAGTAAAGGCAGAATCTAGATTCAACTCATGTCAACTCCACAGTCTTAAAAACTACACTACAGTGTGTTAATCTGAATGAGAATTGTAACTCACCATGTTTACATGCAAAATCTGTTGATACAGAATTGCACCTTATAGTACCAAATGGGAAGAAATTATATTCTAATTTCTATTTTAGGCTGGTCTCATACACTAAATTAAAATGATCCATTTCTGATTGCTATTTCTTTCTTTTTTTAACTCATCAGAGCAACCTTAATGGGCATTTACACTCATGATTGTGCACGAGATGCATTATGTGTGAAGTAAAAAAAAACTTAACTGTTGGTAACATTTTAAATGCCTCACATTTATTTATTTACTCTTCTATTCATAATTAATAAATTCTTATTAAGCATAGTTTAGAAAATATAGGAAATTAAATAAAACAAAAATACTTGCAATTTTACTATGCAGACATAGTTATTTTTATAATTTCAGTTTATAATTTTCTAGGTATACTTTAGAAATAATTTTAAAATGACAATCATAATGGATATTTTGGTTTGTGAGCAGCTTTTTCACTTGCTATTATAGCATCTTTTAAATGGCATGAATATGCTTACACAACAAATTTTAATGAATGCAGAGCTAAGTATTTCTTAAAACATTTTGGATGTTTTGGGAACAATATGTGCCTTACTGTCCCTATCAAAACCCTGTTGATGAAGTAACTAATTTCATCACATCTGTGTTTGTGAAAAACCTGGTGCTCATTTTTCTTGTACCTGTGTTGACAAGAATTTTGAAGTAGCTTTAATAACACACAAACACACACTCTCTATCTTCATGTCAGAGAGAAAATATGTAAGATGCAAACATGCAATTTAGATAAAGAATACCTGGATTTTCAAAATGAAATTAAATTTTTATTAGAGAATTCTCATTTCCACACAAAATTCAGGGATGAGTCCTTATAATAGTGACAGGTGGTAATAATTTATGAGAAAAGATAGGGATATCTCCTGTGACTTGTATTTTGTGAAGAAACTTATAGAAGTCACAATGCAGATTAACACTTGAGAGATTATTATTTATTAAGATTTATTCTTTCTTTATATACAAAAAATCAACAGCTCTAAAGGTTTTAAATAATGAGATTCAATTGTCTAGGATTTAGAAAATATGTGTCATATATTATCATTGATGACAAGGTTACAAATAGAGAAAACTTTAAAGCACATCTGGCTTTCTTGTCAGAATATGTGTAAAACAGCATTTCTAACAGTTTTTTATTAATACAGGGTTTGTGGTTTTATCTTGATTCAGAAAGGATTATTTTTTAAATGCAAACCAATTATAAGCCTTAATTTAATAATCATGGTGTTAAACATGTACCATTTTTCTCCATGAAAATTGTACACTATTTTAAGCTAGTTTTAAGCTAAATAAGCCTAAGAGGATTCTCGTTTCTAATTACCACTCATATTCCACTGGCACTCCATGTATTGAGAAATAATCGTGGATTCATATATAATTGTATACTTTATGGTCTCAGTGATATTTTCTTAAACTTTGTTTTTATGATGAAGAATTTTAAATAGACCAACTTGTACATATTTCTTGTATATCATCTGGTCAGTGGTCCTAAAAAACTAAACCAAACAAAAACACTACTATCATCTTGGCAGTAAACATGTTCTGGAAAATTTCAGGTGTACTTAATTTGGTTCTCCATTGTCCATTTGTACATTGGTTATTTCATGACGTCTTGAACAAACTGACTGTTTCTCTGTAATACTAGAGCCTGTGCAACATTCTAATAACATCACTTTATCACTTTAAGGACTCCATTCTTCAAGAATGTCTTAGTTCCATCCACAGGCCCTTGCTTAGTTCACTTCATTCTCTGTTTATGCACCAGCATCTTCGTGCACTCTGCTTCGTTAATTGGAAAAGTATATGGACCTGACTTAAATCTGCATCATATTTGCACTCCAGATTTTTATCGGATAATATAACCCTAAACTCTGTGCTAATTCTTTATTTAAAGTTTTATTGCAAGGATCAGTCATTTTGAAGAGTCTCCTGAAGCATGTACAGTGGCACCATTACTCTCAGTTATGTACATAATGACCTGTGATCATCTGGAACTAAGACAGTAGTGTAACTGCCCTGTTTTGGCTGCTGTTAGAGTCGCTTTGATGAAATTTGGTTATGCCATTGGCCTTTAATGAGAGACATTATAGGAAACATTCATATAAAAAATCTTACTCTATTTATATTATGTTAGCAAAGACATATGTCCACAAGATTACATGATGTTCTCTTTTATGAGGATTGATAAGTCATATTTTTCTGATATCTCTTTGTAAAGTTTCTCTTGAGGAACTGGTTTGGTTGTATTTCATGAAAATTTTTGTTTCTGTTTCCTATTTTGTTTCTTAGATGCTACTTCACCAAATGTGCAACTACTTCCAAAGACTTTTCAGGATGCCATTTAAAGTATTTCATGTGATTAACGTCATGAGAGTCATTATTTACTTTAGGTTGAATATTTTTTGAATATTGTTTTGGTCACTACATTGAGAGGCATTGAAAAAATTCCACTGGTTTTTCTTAATGCCTTATGACTTTTCAACCACTGTGATTCAAAATTCAAAATTCAAAAAAAAATGTTTTTTGAATTTGAAAAAAGGTAAGCTAAGGCATATTAAAAATTTTCAAGAGTTGATTTGAGCAAATATCAGTTCAAATCAGGCAGCCCCCAACTGGAAGTATTTAGGGACGCTCCACAGATAGGAGCTCTGGGAGAGACTTTTACAGAGAAAAGGGGGAAACAAATTAAGAAAATTATTGAGTAGCTATAGCTTAAGCCTTGTTGGCTGTTTGTGACTGGTTATCATTAGGTTTCAGTTTCTTAACCTTGAGGCATTTACAGGCTTACATTTTGGTTTCCTTATGTAGGCTGTCATGGCATTAGAGGTTCCTCAGTTTAATGGCTTGTCTAATTAACAGTATTAATACTAAGCAAATCTGGGAGAATTATTCTCACACAGCATAGAAATCACAGGAGAGAAAATGCTGAACATCATTAAGTAGTTTGTAGCTTAGAAAGAAATTTAAAATTTGAAATTTATTTGACAGTTTGAAGAATTCAAAGTTATAGAAGTAAAGTGAGGATAGAATTTATACAGTAGATTGATTTGGTGCAGTGAAGATCGAATCTCCATCAGTAATAAAATATCAATTTTCAGGGTAATTAGAAGTCAACCTGATTTTCTGGAACTTTATCTTCAGAAAAATGGAATAATATGGTGTTATTTCCTTGTTAGACATTAGGATAATTTGACCATTGGGACACTTTTTTAGTGTTTTCACGAAGTATGCACATGGTATCTTTTGGAAGACTTGAGTTACTCATTCTATATAGTGTTATTAAGTGTTTTCATAATGGGAGACTATTTTTTTAAGTTTTTAAATAGTTTCCTTGAAAATTTTAATAATAACATAATCACTATTTTGGTGTACTTCTCTGCCACATCTATTTTATGATCATTAAAATTAGTAACATGTTTTATTTTTTTAATGTCTGAACTTAATTATTAAATGTTAATCAAGATAGTTTTCTATCTCTTGATTATATATCCTGCTGGTAGGGAAGAAAGTCTTTTACTTCAGTGATTCATTATTAACAGAGGTAGACTTGATTTTATACCACTTCACAGTTTACATTGAACTTTATTAGTAAGGTTTGCATTTAGTCTTTTTGACACTTATCATAAGTTGGTGATTGTTTTATGAAACCTATTTAGCCATACATTTATGCAATGCTTTAACATTGAGTGATTAGACATTTGCTGATGTGAACATAGCCAGAAAAAGACATTAAAATTTGATTTGGCACTGTATTTGTTTTCCTTAATAAGAAAAGAGCTATTACAAACCTTTTTTAAAAGCTCCTTTGCAGAAGGTTTTATTTTGAAATCTAAGATTGAAAACATGGTTAGAGATTAAGACATATTTTGAGTGCCCTTTGCTAATAAAACCCACAATAAAACAGGTGAGGCTTGTTTGACTTTTATTTTGTAAATCTTTTATCTTTTTCTTATTCCTATTTTGTTTGTTTGCTATTCTCTAGCCTATAATTCACCTCTTCTATCTCATAATAAGAACTCATAATAATGGAATGTTACAAAAAGGATAACTGTACTAAGTAAATCTTAAGTAATTTGAGATGTTATACAGACTTTGACCAACATGCTCAGCGTCCAGAGACTGTTATGTTAACACAATAAAAGGCACTGTCTTCATTTCACAAGTATTGTATTCAATGGGCCTGAGGCAGAAGGAAAATGAAAGTTCTTAATTTGATCCTGGGTCATATGTGCTTTATTTTACAAATTAAAATGTAAGGAATGAAGTGGTTGAGGAACGTTTCTATCATAGACTCAGAAGCAAGACAGAAGTTAGAAATTAGAACTAATAATACTTTAGAACATGCATAGTATATATAATGGTAATACAATTCTTGCAATATGTATAGGGTTTGGATAAGGCTGGATGCGGATTTAGAATTTTGATAGAGGTATATCCCTGAAATAAGTAGAGGGAAGTCTGGATAGTAATTAAAAACATTCATTCAGTAAATTCAATAAATAATAACTACTGAACTGTGTATTGAGAACTCTTTTAGATATTTGTATCAAAGATTCTAGAGGGCATGACTCAATTCGGATTCCATTCTTACTTACTATGATTTCAAAAAGAGAATGGCCCCAGTGTCTCAAGACTGTTCTTCACCAAGAGCTATTAAAAGAGCCTTAGCATATGTGGTCAATTTCTCAAACAAGGAACTTAGCCTGCTTCACGTCATTATTGTAAGAAAAAAATATTCAGTTTCACCACATTCCGCCTATTATGTGCCTTTTTGTTTATATTTTATTCAGAGTACTCCTGTTTCTTCAAATATTCCTTTTAATTCATGTTGTTCTCCAATAAAAGGGTAGAATTTTATGTATCAAATATTATAAGTTAATATATAGGAGTGAATTACATTAATATATTATTTGTCAGGACTATAGAAGAAGAAAAAGATGATGCAAGCACTGATAGAGTGAGAGAAGAAAAAGGAATCATTTAGAAGCATGACCAAGGCAGACTTGAATTTGAACACTGGTCTTTTAATTTCTGGGCTAAGTTATTCCTAATTAAGTTACATCTTAACTTTTGTGAGCTTCAATTGTATCATTTAAAAGAGGAATTAATGCTTGTTAGTGATTAATGTATTTTAACATCTTGATACTGTATAGACTCAAAAATTAAAAGTGTTTTAAAAAATTTTGATTCTTATGGGAATGCCATTAAAAATTAAAATAATGAAGACAATTTTGGAGCAAAAGAAAGAGGAAAGTGAGTATTTCCAGAAGTTTGGGTTAGAAGAGAGGTTGAAAGAGGACAAAGTATAAAAAAGCAACCGGGGAGACTCTACTACAGGTTCACTTCTTTTGACATGTCTTACACTGTTTGTAATACAAAAACAAAATTGTATTCATCCTACAAGTAATGTATAGTCTTCTCTTTTAATATTTGCAATATTATGCTGTGTGCTTGATCTCCCAGTGCCTCTCACCAGACTCTTGTGAGGCTATTATCATTGCTAAAATGTGATCCCATATCATCTGAATTCTCTACTTTCTCCTTTCATTCTCCTGCAAGTGATAAAAATCCTAAAGGGAGAGCAGAGTAAGACAGGTTTCCATCCTATTTTGAAATATTTGCACTGTTAACCTGCTGGCTTTGTGCTTTAAGTCTTCCTCTGAATCCATCCACAGCTGTGACTGACTTTAACCTGAAACCTTCTGCAGAACACAGAGGTTTTCCTGATCAAGTCCAGTGCAGATTTTGTTCCTGGGCAATGGGAAGGTGGCTGCTTTTAGTGTTATGTAGATACTGATTTCAGATTGACCATAAGTATTTGTTCTTTTAGATGTTTAGTCAGATAACTCCGTTAATAAACAATGGAACCTTTGAAACATTTATTTTTCCTTGATTTCTGTTTGATTTTTCCAAATTGACATTCATCTCTTTGATGTGGTATTTATAAGTTTGGGTCCTATAAACATGTCTTTCTTTTTTCTTTTCATAATGTTTACCTTCTCTCATTTTGTCTGTGTCTTTGTTAGTTCCCAGGTGATATTCTGAAGATTGCATTGTGTTTATTACTTTAAAGCTTGTATGTCTTATCATCTAAACAAACGTGATTTTTTTGAAGTTGATTTGCAATTTGGTTCTTGCTCTAACTCTTTCTCCAGATATTCTTTTATCTTTGTACTGGACTTCACAGGTGCTTGCTTATCTTCCTCTTAAGGATGATAGAATTAAATACAGTAACTCAGTGATTTCTATATATTACAGTTAGAACAAACAGATGTTCTTCTGTCAACATACCCTCCCAATAATGTTATTAACCCAGAATTGGGTAATATTCTACTTATTTAATATTTCATTTTCTCTTTTCTGTTCTATAAAACTAATAGATCTCAAAAGAAAGTCAAATGTTTTCATAGAGCATTCAAATATTTTAATAATTTAATAAATTCCCACAATATTTCCCTTTAATTTACATGACTACACTTTGATAATTGGTAAATTTTAAGTGATAAACATATCTATAGTACAAAAATGGCTGTATTCTTAGAACTAGAATACTTTTTCCAAGGTTGCATAGGAAGTCTTAAAGAACTTTAATGTTTTCATGGCTCTGTACATCACAATTTCCTTCTAACTAAAAGTATATTGGCAATGAAGCAAACACGAAAAAAAGAGGATAAATCATGAAATCAAGGCTGCTTTGTAATTATTATTCAGGACCTCAATTTGTAAGGAGTAGGGGTTGTTATTTAAAATATATATTGTCTATTTTTGTGTTTGGTGTTAAGGAGTGTTCTAATTTCATTCTTTTATATGTGGCTGTCTAGTTTTCTCAGAACCACTTATTGAAGAGACTGTCTTTTCTCCATTGTATGTTCTTGCCTCCTTTGTCATAGATTAGGTGACCATAGGTGCGTGGGTATATCTCTGGGCTTTCTATCCTGTTCCATTGATCTATATTTCTGTTATTGTGCCAGTACCATACTGTCTCTGTCTTGATTATTGTAGCTTTGTAGTATAGTCTGAAGTCATGGAGCCTCATTCCTCCAGCTCCGTTTTTCTTTCTCAAGATAGTTTTGGCTATTCGGGGTCTTTTGTGTTTCCATACAAATTGTAAAAAATTTTTATTCTAATTCTGTGAAAAATGCTGTTGGTAATTTGATAGGGATTGCATTGAATCTGTAGATTGCTTTGGGCAGTACAGTCATTTTCACAATATTGATTCTTCCAATCCAAGAACAGGGTATGTCTCTCCATATGTTTGTGTCATCTTTGATTTCTTTCACTAGAACACCCTCTAACACCATACACACAAATAAACTCAAAATGGATTAAAGACCAAAATGTAAGGCCGGGCACTATAAAACTCTTAGAGGAAAACATAGGCAGAACACACTTTGACGTTAATTGCAGCAAGATCTTTTTTGACCCACCTCCTAGAGTAATGAAAATAAAAACAAAATAAACAAATGGGACCTAATGAAACTTAAAAGCTTTTGCACAGCAAAGGAAACCATAAACAAAAATGAAAAGACAACCCTCAGAATGGGAGAAAATATTTACAAATGAAGCAACTGACATGGGATTAATCTCCAAAATATACAAACAGCTCACACAGCTCAATATCAAAATAAACAGACAACCCAATGAAAAAAATGGGTGGAAGACCTAAATAGACATTTCTCCAGTGAAGGCATACAGATGTCCAAAAAACACATGAAAAGATGCTCAACATCACTAATTATTAGAGGAATGCAAATCAAAAGTACAGTGAGGTATCACCTTGCACCAGAAAGAATGGCCCTCATCAAAATACCTACATACACTAAATGCTGGAGAGGATGTGGAGAAAAGGCAACCCTCCTACACCATTGGTGGGAATGTAAACTGGTACAGCCACTATAGAAAACAGTATGGAGGTTTCTCAAAAAACTAAAAATAGAACTAGCATATGACCCAGCAATCCCACTCCTGGGCATACACCTGGAGAAAACCATAATTTGAAAAAGGTACATGCACCCCAATGTTAATTGCAGCAATATTTACAATAGCCAGGACATGGAAGCAACCTAAATGTCCATCAACAGAGGAATGGATAAAGAAGTTGTGGTACATATATACAATGGAATATTACTCAGCCATAAAAGGAACAAAATAATGCCATTTGCAGAGACATGGATAGAACTAGAGATTGTCATACAGAGTGAAGTAAGTCAGAAAGAAAAAAACAAATATTGTATAATATTGCTTATATGTGGAACCTAGAAAAGTGGTACAGATGAACTTATTTGCAAAGCAGAAATAGAGACACAGATGTAGAAAACAAACATGGATACCAAGGGGATGGGGGGGTGGGATGAACTGGGAGATTGGGATTGACATATATACACTACTATGTATAAAATAGATAACTAATGAGAACCTATTGTATAGCACAGGGAACTCTACTCAATGCTCTGTGGTGACCTAAATAAGAAGGAAATCTAAAAAAGAGGGGATATATGTATATCTATAACGGATTCACTTTGCTGTACAGCAGAAACTAACACAACATTGTAAAGCAACTATACTCCAATAAAAATTAATTTTAAAAATACTGTCTATGGGAGACATAATTACCCCCTCCACACTCTCTTCATTGTGAAGGATTTGAAAAGTTTGAATCAGGAAATGAAGAAAGAAATGTTTATCCAGAAATGATCCTGAAATACGAAGTTTCAAAATGAATTAGCAACTTCATGATCCTGAGTGAAGAGTAGAATGAGTGTAACCTTAGCAGATCATGAGACATTTGTTAGAACGGACTGAACATATATCTATTAATCAATATTTAGAAGTTTCCTCTTGTATGTCAAGCACTGGGGTTGGCTATTAGGAGTGAATGGATGAATAATGCTATTGTTTATGTTCAACAACGTTATTGAAGATATTCAATAATGTTCAATAACATTCTTGAACATAAACCATAATGTTATTGAACATAAACTATATATTTTAATATATTTATATATTATAAATATGACTTTCAGAATGTCCTGCTTTAAGTCTAATCAATTATTTACTAATGGAAACAGTGGGCTCGTCCTACTTTGTACCTCTTTATACCTTGCAATGAAAAATGTGAATATACACTCAATAAATTATCATTTATCTTTTAGGCTGTATATATAAATTTTGGTTGTGCTCTTTCAGATGAAAATGACACATCTTTTTTCAGGCGTTATATGTGTCTATTGCAGTGTGGTTTAGAGTTCTTATACTTTATAAAGAGTTAAAATGATAAATATAATGTCAATAAAAATAGAATCCAAGGCAATAGTTTAAAATCACATTGGATTTAAAAAAATCTCTAATGAAGCACAAAACCTTACCTCTGGAAGTTGATGTGTAAATAATTAGCTCAGAATGTCTCAGAATGTCTTACACTTCTAAGGATAAATATGTATCTCCTATTTTATTTTTATAATAATATCCTGGGCCTCCCTGGTGGCGCAGTGGTTGAGAGTCCGCCTGCCGATGCAGGGGATACGGGTTCGTGCCCCAGTCCGGGAGGATCCCATATGCCGCGGAGCGGCTGGGCCCGTGAGCCATGGCCGCTGAGCCTGCGCATCCGGAGCCTGCGCATCCGGAGCCTGTGCTCCGCAACGGGAGAGGCCACAACAGTGAGAGGCCCGCATACCGCAAAAAAAAAAAAAATAATAATAATAATAATAATAATAATATCCTACAAATATAATTATACGGTTTTAATAGAGTAATAAAAATGTGTTTTTTAATAGACTATTAATAGACTATTTAATAGACTATTTGAGCAGTTTCAAGTTTACAGAAAAGTTGGGCAGAAATAAGAGAGGGTTCTCATATCCTTCCCTCTCTTTCTCCACGTCATTTCCACTATTATTTACATCTTGCATTAGTGTGGTACATTTATGGGAATTGATGAGCCAATATTAATACATGACTTTAATTAAAGTTCAGAATTGATATCAGGATTTACTCTTGGTGTTGTAATGTTTTGGTTTGGCCAATTCATTACACCATGCATCTACCATTACAGTATAATACTGTTCTAAAAAATGTCCTATTCTCCACTGACTCACCCCTTCCCCTTCATCTGAACCACTGGTGATCACTGTTTTTTTACTGTCTTTATAGCCTTGCCTTTTCCAGAATGTCATATAGTTGGAATCACACTGTATGTAGCCTTTTCAGACTGGCTTCTTTCACTTAGCAATATGCACTTGAAGTTCCTTCATGACTTTTTGTGACTTGATAATTCATTTATCTTTATTGCTGAATAACATTTGATAGGACTCAGAGCAGGCCACCCCCAAATATGTCAAAGTAGCATATTGATTATCTTAAGTTAAAATTACTTGGGAAATGGCTTATGCAAGTAGGACACTCTGACCCTGCTCTCTGTGCCTCTGAAAGCAGGAAATAAATCTCACATGTGAAAAGTACCCTCCCTGTGCCAGGAGGTAGAGAGACCTCGTTATGGCCAAAGAGAAGGAATTCAAGGCCTAAAAGACTGTAGAAATAAACTGTTTAGTTTCTTCACTAATTTTTACCCAAGCCTAAGTTTCTTTGTCTTGTCAGATATTCACAAATTTATTGTTTCTTTGTTTAAAAGGTATATAAACAGACTGCTTTTTGTCACATCTTAGGTTCCATGTCTATGGGCTCTCCGTATGTACAAAATTAAATTTGTTTGTTTGTTTTCTCTTCTTAATTTGCCTTGTGCCCATTTAATTATTAGAGCAGCCAAAAGAACCAAGAGAAGTAGGGGGAAATCCTCCCACACATTTTCCATTGTATGCATGTACCACAGTGTGTTTATCCCCTTATTTAAGGAAATCTTGGTTACTTCTAATTTTTGTGAAGTCAGCAATGGAGAGAGTTGGTCCCTCTTGCTTTATACCTCTTACAACAAAAAATACAAATAAATGCTCAATATATCATTGTTTATATTTTAAGTTCTTTATCTGTTGTTTTGGTTATGCTGTTTCAGATGGAAGAAACATTTACCTTTTTTCAGAAGCTGTGTGTGTATTGTGGATAAAGCTCCTATAAACATTTAGGTGCAGGTTCATGTGTGGACATAAATTGTCACCTCACTTGAGCAAAGGAGTATTATTTCTGGATTGTAGAGTAAACCTGTTTAGCTTTCTATGAAACTGCCAAACTGTCTTCCAAAGTAGCTGGACCATCCTGCCTTCCCATCTGCAATGAATGAGAGTACCTTTGTTCCACATCCTCACCAGGATTTAGGGTCATTGTTTTAGATTTCAGCCATTCTAATAGGTTTATAGTAGTATCTCAATGCTGTTTCAATTTGAAAATCCCTAATAATATATGATGGTAAACATTTTTTCGCATGCTTATTGCAATCTGTATATCTTCTTTGCTGAAATGTTTGTTCTGAACTTTGCCCATTTTAATGTTTTTCTTATTGTTCAGTTTTAAGAGTTACTTGCATATTTTGCATAACAGTATTTATCAAATATGTGTTTTGCAAAGATTTTATCTCTGTGACTTCTCTTTTCATTCTCATAACAGTGTCCTGCAGAGCAGTTTTTTTTTAATTTTAATGAAGTCCGAAGTATCAATTTTTTCTTTCATAGACTGAGCGTTTTAGGTTTTGTCTCTCTAAAAAATTATCACCAAAAGCAAGCTCACTGAGATTTGCTTCTATGTTATCTTCTAGAAGTTCTACAGTTTTGCATTTTTTTATGTCTGTGATTCATTTTGAGTTCATTTTCATGAAAGCTGTAAGGTCTGTATCTAAAGTCATTGTTTTACATTTGGATGTCTGGGTGTTCCAATACCATTTGCTGAAAAGATTATTCTTTCATTATAAAATTTCTTTTACTCATCTATCAAAAATCAATTGACTATATGTGTGTGGATCTGTTTCTGGCTTTATTATCTTTCATTTATCTGTGTGTTCATTCTCACCAATTCCACACTGTCTTATTGTAGCCTAATATTAAATCTTGAAGTTAGGTAGTGTCCAATCTCTGCTTTTTTTCTCTTTAGCATTTTGGTGGCTATTTGGGATCTTTTTATCTTCTCTATATTGTAGAACCAGTTGATAATTCACAAGATAACCTACTGGAATTTTAATTGAGATTGCATCAGATCTATAGATCAGGTATGGAATAACTGATCTTTGAATCTTTCCATGCATGAATCTGTAATAGCTGTGCATTTATTTAGATCATCTTTGATTTTTTCATCAGAGTTTTCCATTTTCCTCCTATAGACCTTGCACATAATTTATTAAATTTATACCTAGGCCTTTCTTCCTCCCTCCCTCCCTCCCCCTTTCTCTTTCTTTCTTTCCTTCCTTCCTTCCTTCTTTCTCCCTCTTCCTTCCTTCCTTTCCTTCATTTCTACTAATGTAAACGATGTTGCGTTTTTTTAATTTTAAATTCCTACTGTTCATTGCTTTTCTTTATACAGGGCTATTAGCTCTTGTATATTATCTTTATAACCTGAAACATTGAAATAATTACTTACTAGTTCCAGGAGGATTTTGTGTGTTTTTTGTTTTCTATTATTTGGGATTTTCTAAATAGAAAATCATATAGTCTGTGAAGAGGCAGTTTTACTTATTCCTTCTTCTAGTTTTTCACCATTAAGTATGATGTTAGTTATAGATTTTTTAGTTCTTTATCAAGTTGGGGAAGTTCTCCCTTTTCCTAGTTTTCTGAGAATGTTTATCATGAATGGAATTTGAATTTTTTCAAATGACTTTTTTTGCATCTATTCATACGACCATATGATTTTTTTTCTTCTTTACCCATTTCATTTGATGGATTACCTTAATTGATTTCTGAATGTTTAACCAGCTGTGTGTAGCTGAAAGAAAATCCCACTTGGAGAGTTTTTAAAAAGTAATAAATACTATTATGATTTCTCCATTTTATTATTAGATTGTTGTTTTTTAATATTTAAAATGTCTTAACTTTTAGCCACCAAATAAGTGTGCATGCATGTGAGTACCCTCTCAACAAATTTCTCACACTCTTAAATAAAAAAGGAAGTAGCTAGAAATTAATCTGTAGTGATGTTAAGTGGAAGAGCAAGGCTTTCAAGGCTTCCTCTTTTTTTAATGAAAACGTTATTTTTTAAATGTTGAAAACACTTTAAGGAATTACATATGTAGCAGCTCTTTAAAAATGAAAGTTGAAAGTGATAGAGTTAATATATCACTGTCTTATAAGAATATTTCCTTATGTAAAGAAGTTATTACAAAAGCAAAAATCTGGGAGGCCTCCTGGGGTGTGATGTTACATGCTTTCCCTCTTACTTATTTGTCAGTCATTTACTTGTCTTTGTGCTTCGCTCTCTTGAAACTGTGTTCCCTCTCTTCATGTGCTTCTTGTAATCACAGAGGACCTGCCACCTAAGTGAATAAATAGACCTCTCTTCCAGTTGATTAATGGAAAGCCATAAATCTTCTTAGCAACTGATGAATAGTAACAGATGCTTCACATCTTGTGGCATCAGAGCATTAGCAGACCTCTAGATCAAAGAAACTGGACCATTTAACAAATATGCCTGCTCCCAGAAGCATGCGCTCTAATATTTATGGATCCTAAAGAGATGCCTAACTCTGAGATATATACTGGTACTCTGCAAAGGTTCTGTATTGATGAAATGCCTCTGAAGAAAATTGCAAAGAGAAAGTCAATAAGAATACATGCAAGCCACGTTTTTTCCCTAGAAATGGAAGACCTATAATTCAAGCAGTTGTATTCAAAGCTGCACATTACTTCAGATCAACATGGGGATGAATACCCTGGTACACATGATGATGATCATTTAGGTGAGATTTTTTGAGGCTCCTTGACCAACTGAAATTTTAAGTGTTTGCTGTCGTCACATTCAGGCTGTTTCTTAGGAAGAAATGAAATCAATTTGAATTTTGGCTTTCTGAAATATTGAGGGAAAAGAAAGAAGCAAACAAAAAATACCAAGAATCTAGCTAGCTAGGCTGGTTGGAAGCTGGCAATCTCATTCATTATTATTCTTATTCTGTACTTGCAGCACAGTTATTTCTAAACCAATTAGAATAAAATGTGTTCTTAGTGGAAGCTATTAATCTACCCTTAGATTCAACTGGTAATTGGCCTGAGTGAGTTAGGGTCACATGCTATAACTCTCCACAGACATCTTTCAGTGGTCCAGTATGTGAACACATTGAGTTGTATGGAATATAAAGCATGAATCCCCTTCACTACCTTATATTATCAAGTTCAGTTACACGGATGGTAGTTGATAATACATAATTAGTTCATTTGAGAATGGCAAGCTATTGAGTGCATTTTCTTTTCACAAAAAGGAAGTGAAAATGTTTATTTTATAACTTTGAAGATAATTCTCAGTGGACTGTGGAGAATGGAATGGAATATTGATAAATTAAGACTATCAAATATGAGTACAAATGAACACATTATTTATCCTACTGTTAATGTTAACATAACCCATAGAAGCTCATTTCATAAGGTAATTTTAGTAGAATGCAATTCAGAATCTCCAAAATTATATCACTAATTGCATTTTATTATAACTGTAACTGCTAAATGATCCAAGACTGTGGTGACTCCCATTGACTACTGCTTCATAATACACTGTTCTCTCTTCTCCTCCCATGTTACCTAGGACTGACTTATGGAACTGCTAGAGTATTGAGGAAATAGCAGTGTGTGGTTTCCAAGGTGAGGTTATAGAAGACATTGTGGTGTACACGTTTCTCTCTTGTATCACTTGTTCTGGGGAAGCCAGCTGGTGTGAGGACCCTTCAGTAGACCACGAGGAAGGACACATTGCAAAGAACTGAGGCATCCTGTGAACATCCACAAGGGTGAGCTATGTAGAGTGAGCTATGTAGAGGGAGCTATGTAGGAAGCAGGCCCTCCAGTCACAGTCAGACCCTCAAAGGATAGCACCCCAGTCAATACCTTGATGTCACCTAATGAGAGACCCAGAGCCAAAGCTGCTTATGATTTTCTGACCCACAGAAACAGTGAATAATGAATGCCTACTGTATTATGCTTCTAATTTGGGGGATAACTTGTTGAGCAATAATAGAAAACTAATACCAGACCTTTAGTGAATAGTTCCATGAAAATGATAGTAAACTGGGACTTCACTCTCTATTTCATGTGAACCAGCTAATTATTGGTTTGTTAAATTCTGTTGACATTTTTCTAAAATGTTTATGCTAACCACGTTCCTGTGATAACGCGAGGGGCATTTGGTCCACACTTAGTGCTTCATCACAGTTGTACTTGGCTTAAAATGGCATAATGACGCTGGGGCGCAACCCACTTAACAAACACCGATTTCTGTTGCTCATAATTTCTCTCTAAGATATGCTTGTTTTCCTACTATGTGAAACATTTTGGCACTTTTCAGGACGCGAACAATACTGTTTTACTCTTTTAGAGGAAGCCGTATGTGTTATTTATTCATTGTATTCTTTGTTGACTCTCCGTGATTAATAGATACATTTTTTTCTTTTCCCAAAGAAATGAGGTTATACTGTATTTTTTATAATCTCATTATTACTTAACTATTCATTAAATCATAGCTTCCTCATTAAAGTCAAAGGCAGGTGATCATTATTATCCATACAACATGGTAGGTAGCTCGTATTGACATTTGATGAGCATTGGTGAAAATGTTAATAGATTATGTCTATTAAGTTCTATACAGCAGACATGATGTTAAATATTTACATACGTTGTTCATTTAACACGCTTAATAGCCTCCTACTCAGCACTGAGTGTGTTTTCTTATTCCAATTTTAGAAATAAGGAAGCTAGAGTTTCCACCTAGTAACACATTGACAGGAATTACTCAACCAGCACACAGGAGTCATGAATTCATCTTAGCCATAAATTATGTTCCAAAGCTGTCTTTCCAGTAATATGAAAATTGTGGGTTTTAAAATTTCAGTATTTTGGATATAATTTTTTTGCCAGGTTTCTATGCCTAATGAAACCTGCTTTCTGAAAATTTTAAATTTCATTTGTTCGTTCATTCTTCACACATTCATCCAGTGTCTGTTAAATGTTGTATCTTGCATTGGCTTCTGGAAATAAAATAGTGAGCAAGAAAAGAAACAATATGACTTTCTGGAGCTCACAGTCTACTAGGGAAAAAGAAGTTTTAATCAAGTAACTACACAAATAAGTATAAAAGTATAAGTGTTATTAGTGTTTGAAAAGGGGTATGTAGTCTTTTTTTTTTTTTTTTTTTTTTTTTTTTTTTTTTTTTTGCGGTACGCGGGCCTCTCACTGTTGTGGCCTCTCCCGTTGCGGAGCACAGGCTCCGGACGCGCAGGCTCAGCGGCCATGGCTCACGGGCCGAGCCGCTCCGCGGCATGTGGGATCTTCCCGGACCAGGGCACGAACCCGTGTCCCCTGCATCGGCAGGCGGACTCTCAACCACTGCGCCACCAGGGAAGCCCGGGGTATGTAGTCTTAAGTGAGTGTATACACCCAAGGATTTGTCCAGGATGGAACTTCGGGCAAGTCTGAGGTTAGAACTAATAAATGAGGTAACATTGTCCATTCAAAGCGAAGAGAGAAGTATTTTCTGGCAGAGAGAGAGTCAACTGTAAAAAGTCTGAAGATCAGATCTGATCAGACTGGGGGAGGAAGAGGGGCTTTGTTTATTTTGATTTATTACATCTTGAAAAAAAAAAACAAAAAACAATTAACCTTTGGAAGCACAGTTGTCCAAGGACATTTTTTAAAAGTTCACTATAAATGTTTTGAATAATAGCAGTGATGTAGACAGAACAATGAGCAGGCCAATGTCACAGTACAGAAAAAAAAGGTGAGCGTAAAGAACACCAGAAATAACATTTTTTTGGAAAAAAAACCTAACTCCAGAAATTTCTCCTGGAGAATGTTTAACAGATTGTGGCCAACTACCAAAGATGCCTTATTTTTAAAGAATTATCGTGTTAAAAAATAAAAGGACAATACATTTAATTATTAAGGTGTTTTATTTTAATACCTATAATAACATTTTAAAAAACCTTTTTGGCAAATATATTTTAAAGGCATAGAAACGTATAGATTTTTAGAGTCTTTTAACTGAGACATTTAAAATTATACTGACTCTAAACCTCCAGTTAGATCCAAGTACTGGGAGATGAGCTCGGTGCTTTGTGACCACCTAGAAGGGTGAGATAGGGAGGGTGGGAGGAAGACTTAAGAGGGAGGGGATATGGGGATATATGTATATGTATAGCTGATTCACTTTGTTTTAAAGAAGAAACTAACACACCATTGTAAAGCAATCATACTCCAATAAAGATGTTTAAAAAATAATAATAATTTGGAAATGTCACATATTGTATTTAATAGTTTTGTTAACTGCTTCCAGCATCTCAGGTATATTTGACCTATTTAAATCATAAATGATCACTCATGAACAGTGCCTCTTAACTGTACTAGTAGAGCTAGACATGAATTGCCAGTTAGCAAGAAAACTAGAAAACATAAAAAGCCAAGGAAATGAAATGTAAATCAACTTAGAATAAAGTCAAATAAATCTTGAAAATAGACCTCGTACAAGAAGCACACAATTTACAGACAAGGACCTGCTACTATAAAAATTTAATTTAAAAACCAAAAGGTATCTCTGCTCTTTAGAGCCATTATCACCCATCAAGAGTGTTAAAGATACCCTGAGATCCATGTCAGCATGGATCATAAGCATAACTTATGATGATATGATGAATACAAGGAGTGTTTCAATTTATAACAGCAAGAATGTTCAGTAGACATGGTGCTTTTATTATGGGATATTTAAATAAAAGAAGGACATTGGAACAACTTTAGTAGGAAACAGAAATCAATTGCAGAAAAAGAGGCATCATGCTCAATGAGTCCAAAGTAATGATCATAATATTTATTCAGTGCAATCATTTTTAGCATCTTTCTGCATTCACTGACTGGCACCTTGGTTTTTTTTGCTGCTTTTTTGTTTTTCTAACATCTTTATTGGAGTATAATTGCTTTACAATGGTGTGTTAGTTTCTGCTGTGTAACAAAGTGAATCAGTTATACATATACGTATGTCCCCATATCTCTTCCCTCTTGTGTCTCCATCCCACACTCCCTATCCCACCCCTCTAGGTGGTCACAAAGCACCAACCTGATCTCCCTGTGCTATGCCGCTGCTTCCCACTAGCTATCTCTTTTAGATTTGGTAGTGTATATATGTCCATGCCACTCTCTCACTTTGTCCCAGCTTACCCTTGACCCCTCCCCGTGTCCTCAAGTCCATTCTCTAGTAGGTCTGCATATTTATTCCCGTCTTGCCCCTAGGTTCTTCTGACCATTTTCTTTTTTTTGTGCAGTCTTTCAAATATGTATTTTAACCCAGGTGACTTTATCAAGTGACTATCAAGATTTTTTTTTTCTGAGAACATATCACATTATTTATGAGGTGTCTCGAAATAAAGAATCAAATGGTTACTAAAAAACTTGAAAAAAATCAAAGTAAACAAAAATAAACCCCATTTTATTCTTCAAAAAAAATCGTGAATAAAAATGTCTTAAGTGCCTATTATAATTTATCACTTAGAAATATGCAAAATATTTGGACCCAGTTAGAGAGTTAAAATATTTCAAAGTATTCTCAAGACAAATCAATCCAAAAAAACTTAAAATTAAGACTTTGTACACTAAGAAGACAAATTATAACAAATTTAATAGACATATATGAAAATCTCATATCATGGTTTATAGAAATTTAATGTTCTTCAAGTGTAGAATAACTATATAGTAAAGTAAGAAACAAAGATATTTATATTCCAATGTTTTTATGATTTAATAGCAAGCTAATTCAATACAGTATTAATAATATATATTAGGATACAGTAAATTACTTTTGTTTTACATGGAGGCTTAACTATTTGTGGCTGAAAGTTATTTATCAGATTTTCTATTTACTGCTTGTAGATAACCTGAAAAAATACCTTTCCTACATTTGCTTCAGTCTCTTCCAAACTCATTGTTATTTCTCGGCTTTAGATTCCAAATATTTTGTCAACAACCTTATGACCTCCCACTAATACTGATCCTAACACATCAGTGAATAGTACTATGATCTTTAACAATTTCTGGAATAATTTTTCACTTTTCTTATGTTTTATACCTTTCCCTGGAAGGCAGGTGTGACATCAGCAATTACAGGATGCATTAAAGTATAGAACTATTTACACTGCATTTGTCCATTAACATCTTTGTTTAATTTGGCAAATCTGAATCAAACATTTTAAAAGAACTTCAATTAAAACACTTTCTCACAAGTTTTTTCTTCCTTGCTGTGTATCCTTATTTTGTAAATTCTCCAAAACTACTTTATAAATAAAACACAATCCTTGATGTGACTGCTGTCTTCAAAAATACTTTCTTGCTATGATCTTTAACAATCTATAATAATATGAAGGTAATATGCTAATAAATTAAAACCCTTAGTGTTTGGGCTTCCCTGGTGGCGCAGTGGTTGAGAGTCCGCCTGCTGATGCAGGGGACACGGGTTCGTGCCCCGGTCCGGGAAGATCCCACATGCCACGGAGCGGCTGGGCCCGTGAGCCATGGCCGCTGAGCCTGTGCGTCCAGAGCCTGTGCTCCGCAATGGGAGAGGCCACAACAGTGAGAGGCCCACGTACTGCAAAAAAAAAAAAAAAAAAAAAAAAAACCCTTAGTGTTTTAACATGAGAAGAAGATAGATGCTATAATATGACTGGAATATAACAGAATAAACTGTTTTTCTCAATTTCTTTAACAACCAATCTATTGCAACACCCGCATTCTTAATCAGTTGACCAAATAGACAATTCTAAGTTGCAAGACAGTAAGTCACCATCCTCACACAATATAAGAATTTTAGGAAAAAAGAGTAAAATTGTAGGTAACTTTATCTTCTGCTATTGTCTTAAATCACCATCACCAAGATGCTAAAATTTCTCAGTAAAATATAGTTTTCTTTTCTATAAATGGCTGCACCTTTTGAATTCCCATCAATAGTGGATGTGTTTCAATTTCTCAACATCTTCATCAACACTTGTGACCTTTTGGTTGTTTTCTTAAGGATAGCCATCTTAAAAAGTTTGAGGTGATATCTCTTAGTGGTTTGTAAGTTGCATTTCTCTGATGATTAGTGATTTTGAGCACATTTTCGTATACATGTTGGCCATTTGTATGTCTTCTTTGGAGAAATGTCTATCCAAGTACTTAGCCCATTTTTTAATCGAGTTATTGGCTATTTTTGCTATTGAGTTGTAGGTGTTCCTTGCATATTTTTGGAAATTAACCCCTCATCAGATGTGCGGTTTACAAATATTTTCTCCCATTCTATAGGTTGTCTTTTCATTTGTTTGACTGTTTCTTTTGCTTTGCAGAAGCATTCTAGTTTGATAAAAATCCAACTTGTCTATTTTTGCTTTTGCTGCCTGTGTTTTTTGCATCACAACTATGAAATCATTGCCAACACCAATGCATATAGCTTTTATCTTATGTGTTCTTCTAGGAGTGCTACAGTTCCAGGGACTTACCTTAATGTCTTTAATCTGTTATACATTGATTTTCTTGTTTGATGTAAGATAAGGGTTCAATTTAATTTTTTTGCATGTGGATATACAGTTTTCCCACCACTAATATGCAGGTTTCTCAAAAACTAAAAATAGAGCCACCACATGATTCAGAAATCCCACTTTTGGGTATTTATCGAGAAGAATTGAAATCAAGATTTTTGAAAAAACATTAGCGCCTCCACGTTCATTGAAGCATTATTCATAATAGTCAAGATGTGGAAACAACCAACTGTCCATGACAGTTGAAAGGATAAAGGAAATATGATATATACACACAATGAAATATTGTTCAGCCTTTGAAAAAGAAAATCCTGCAGTATGCTACAGCATGCATGAATCTTGAGTATATTATGCTAAGAAATAAGACAGTTGCAGAAGGACAAATTCTGCATGATCCATTTATATGAGGTATTTAAAATAGTCAAACTAATAGAAGCAAAGCAGAGAGCAAAATGGTGGTTGCTAGGGGCTGGAAGGAGGGGGAAATGGGGAGATGCTAATGAAGAGGTATAAAGTTTCAGTTATGCAAGATGGATAAGTTCTGCTGTACAATATTTTGCTTATAGTTAACAATATTACATTATATACTTAAAAATCTGTGAAGAGGGTAAATTTCATCTTAAGTGTTCTCATTATAATAATTTTTATTTTTATTATTATTATTATTTTTTTTTTTTTTTTTCTTTTTGCGGTATGCGGGCCTCTCACTCCTGTGGCCTCTCCCGTTGCGGAGCACAGGCTCCGGACGCGCAGGCCCAGCGGCCATGGCTCACGGGCCCAGCCGCTCCGCGGCATATGGGATCCTCCCAGACCGGGGCACGAACCCGCATCCCCTGCATCGGCAGGCGGACTCCCAACCACTGCGCCACCAGGGAGGCCCTATAATAATTTTTAATGAACTAATCAAACATTCCCAGAGAATATTTATAATTTTCTTGTCCAATAATTAGATTTTGGAATATAGAATATACATGTTAACAGGAGCAAATTCCTATTCCTTTCATTTCTTAGAAGACGACAGTGGTAGTATCAAATTAATATTTCCTAGTGAATTAGTACACATGGGTCCAGTGCTTAAAGAATATTTCAAATATAGATTTTCAACAATGATGATATTCCAAGGAAAAAACATTTTTCTCAAACAGTTGATGGAGTTTGACAAAGAACAAAAATTACCTACTGTATAATTATGGATATGTGTTTGAGTTCCTGCCATATATATACTCCTCAGTTAAATGTGGGAACACAAGGAAGTATAAAATATACCTTCTGACGTCAAAGGCTTTGCAATCTAGACACAGAGATTGGATAATAACAAGAAAGATAACTATATAAGGCAATATATTCTACTGTCTAATGAAAATTATTGAGGCTATTATGGCAAGACTCACTGAGAAGGGAAGTCATGGGCTGAGCGTTTTAGAAACAGAAGGAATAGCATAAACCAAAATATAGGAATATGCGCAAAATGTTCAGAAAAAATCCATAGGTCTTTTGGCTAAAGAAGAGTCAGTTTTTGAGTTTCTGAATACAGTGCAAAATAAATTATACATTAATCTGTGTTTAAATTTTGAGAAATGTGGAAAAGACTTGGATTAGCTGCTGAAACATATATAATCTAATTTTCAATTTTCTATTAATGATCAAAAAGTGGTTGGGGAATTTTGTAATACTGAAGTTTGAAAGACACTTGCATAAAGTAAATTGCTCATACAAAATTAATCACAGCTAGTTACGTATTTTGGATGGGGTGCTAAGTCTCTCTTATAAAATGAAAAGCTATTGGAAGAATAAAACTTGTTATTTTTTTAAACATTTTATACTCTATAGTGCTTCAGCCTATAATTTGCACTCAATAAGGTGAGCAGGACTTATTGAACTAATATACTTTAATTACATTTTAAAATCAAACTTCCATACCCTTGGATATACTTAAATGTCAGTAAATGCCTACATAAAAATAAATTCTGTTTCATAAAAACTCTTCTAATTTCCAGATATTTCCTAACTAATATGTTCTGTGATCAACTGGCCTTACTGCTATGTAAAGACATGTTCCTTTTGGAGCCAACTGTTGCATTGCATTTATTTTCTCAGTTTAGTCATGATCTAAGACATATTAGAAGGATCCTAGGTTCTTAATAGAATTCAGGCCATTCAAGGTTAAAGGGAATTACTTGAATGGAAGCTGATGTTGAAATCCAGGTCAGAAAGCCCAACTCTTGCTGCGACGGTGACCCTGCCATGAGCAAGTCTTCCCAGCAGCCTCGCTGAGGCTTCCTTTTCACCCACGTTGGATGCCTAAAGTGCTAAGTACCCAGGAGAGAATAGCTTCAATATATATGTGAGCAATATCTCAGAAAGTGAGTAAATGCAGTCATCTACTCATACTGTTGCCAGCAGTGGTGCTAACCATTTGACACCATCCAAAGTCCACATTCTTAAGTGCTCATTACTTCAGTCACTGTGGCCCAAGCACCGTCTTTAATAGTGAAACAGAAATGAAAAAACCTGTCCAGACAAATGCAATAGCAATGTAACAGTGAGAAAAGCACTGCTTAAATGAAATGTAAATGAGACAGTTTGCATTTGACATGTATATTACTTAAAAGTTTGGCTTTGATTTCAAAATTAGAAAGAATAAAGAGGCATTAAATCTTGTTTATCACAGCAGTGGGTATAGTCAAAATGGCAGCTTCTTTGTTAGCTCCTCTCCAATTAAGAAGTACGATCATTTTAATTTTTCTTTAATATTAGATTAGAATATATTTTGTTATTTTATAGAAAATTATAATATTTCCAAAGTTATTAAAACAGTATAAATTATCATTTTGGATTTTATAGAGGTACAATGTGTTTCTTGTCTTTTACAAATATTAATTCTCCTTGGATAGTATATACACTTTCCATTTTACCACTCAGTATATCTAGATATTGTTTTCTTAAACTCACCAGATATCTTGAGAAAACTATTTAGAAAAAGGATGATTCATTTGAAAGTCTTCACAGGCTAATTATCTGTATGTTTATACTTTCTTTCTTGCCAGCCTCCTTTTATCTGTATAGCATATTCAACTCTGGATAAGAGGAGATCAAACATAAAGCAGTCAATGACAGTTTTATTAGCAGTTAAGATTTTGTCTTTGTTTCTAAAATTGATGCTATGAACTAAAATTAAGTTTGAGGGAATAGATTCACTTAATCCAGCAATATTTCTCGTAAAAATAATGAAAGATTGGAAACTCCTTTATTCTGCAGATCACTTGAGATCAATTTGTGAGACTCCTTTTATTACCACAATTTAAACATCCAGTGAATTAAAGTCTGGCTCCAAATAATGATAACGAAAAAATCACTAAAATTTCATAGGATTGATTGCAGGTAATTCTGACTCTCATTATCATTTTTCCTGAAACTTTCTGTGTAATTTAAACAATAAACTTGATTGTTCTTTTGCTTTTTATTTTAGATTTTTAAAAATTTCTCATCTTTAATTAGCATAGTCACAATGACTGACAAATGAAGTATCCTTCAGAATCTGCCACCTCTGTGAATTACGTACATATATTTCTTCCTAGCCAAAATGCTGCATTATATTCATTTAATCTTTCTAAACAATATTTGTTCTCTAAACAAGATCTACAAATAAGATCCTCACATATCTTCACATATCAGTTAATAACCTCTCTTCTTGTAATTGACTCACAAAAGGTTGAGTCATCAACAATTTTTGAGAGCTACTTTAAATGCTTTTTTAAAATTCTGTTTGAAGTTTTATTGCTGTAACTGTGTGACTCATACACTAGAGAAAAGGGTAACAAAAATGTGCTTTTGAAAGGATTAAATATCCCAGGATGAAACACTAGTCCTAGATCAATTCATCTTTCCTTTGAATTTAATACTAATTACACAATTATGTGTCATTGCATTATTATTTTACTGAAGTCCAAAGCAAAAGGACTGATTATCAGAGAAGTTAATTTTCAAGTGAAAAGGTCAAGGTCATTTGTAATTATTTTCCTTTAGAATTCTGTTCCTCTAGGGTTAAAAAAAAATGTATTGCAGAGGGAAAAAAATCAGCTAAAGAAACTCAGATATAATGTACCCCTTTAATCTGGAATTTTTCAGAGAAGGGTAGTAGCAATACAGAAAAGGCAGTATTAACTTTGACAAAGGCAACAGGAAATTGTTTGGTGAGCTATGACCCTATAGTAAAACTGAAGTCTAATCACATCCGGATATATAATGTGATATGGATTTGGACATTACCTCATCTTGAATCATTTAGGCATCACTGGCAATGTTTTTGGACCTGTGAACTACATAAATATAATTTTGAAAATTTATTTTGACATTATTTTATATGTCTTTATACATTAACACATATATGCATGTGCATTATTGCTAGCTGCTTCATTTTTTAATGTCTTCCCTAGAAGTGCTGAGACTAACATTTTTACCCAGTGCTGGCACTATGAATCATTACATTCCTATTTTGATGGATTCTTTTCCCATGATTATGTAACTCAATATGAGAGCTGGGAAGAAAATAATTTTCTGTGATTTAGAGATCAGTTATTTCCAGGCTTTTTGGTTATATGCAGCAATGGCACACAGCTCTTAAGCATCACTAGTGCAGGTACTCTTTCTAGTGGAGAGCAAACACTTTCCTAATTCACTAAATGTAGCATTCCTGAGGAGTGACATTTTTTCTCATATTACTCTCATATATTTCTCATATTCCTTCCAAATTGTGAATATTTTGCCTGGTTTCCATCCGAATATATATAAAAGAGATGAATCATAAACGTATTTGCCATATGACTCCAGCTGAAACAAAAAGGTACAAAATTGTACTAAAAAACTCCTAGGTTATAATACAAACCTTATAAAGGACACTGCTAAGAAGAGTCCTGCTAAGCTCACTGTTTTACATTCACATTCAACACTGTGGCTTCAGGAAATTCAGACCCAATGATACTAATCTTTATAACTTGACATTTTTCTCTCTTATATGTTATGCCTTGTCAGACATAATATGTAGTGTTAATGGCACTCAAGGATTAAATACAGAGACTACAGATGTAGAAAACAAGTTATGGTTACCAGGGGCTACGGTGGGGGCATATACTGGGAGTTTGGGATTGACACATACACACTACTATATATAAAATAATTAACTAATAAGGACCTACTGTATAGCACAAGGGACTGTACTCAATACTCTGTAATGGCCTATATGAGAAAAGAATCTAAAGAAGAGTGATATATGTATATGTATAACTGATTTACTTTGCTATACAGCAGAAACTAATACAACATTGTAAATCACCTATACTCCAATAAAAATTTTTTAAAAATAAATAATTTAAAATATAGAGACTAAAATAAATTATATTGTAAATAATGAAACAATCCATTTTAAATTGCATATGATTTAAAAAACCCAACATATTGTTATTTCAACAAATGGGCATTCACATGCCAAAAAAAAAAAAAGAATCTGAATTCAAACCTTATATCTTTCATGGAAATTCACTCAAAATGGAAATGGATCATGGACCTAAATATAATGCACAAAACCAAAAACCTCTTAGAAAATAACATGGGAGAAAATCTAGGTGACCTTGAATATGGTAATGACTTTATAGATACCACAAGAGGCATAATCCATGAAATAAATAATTGATAAGCTGGATTTCATTAAAATTAAAAATGTCTGCTCTGTGACATACACTGTCAAGAGAGTGAGAAGACAAGCTACAGACTAGGAAATATATTTACAAAAGACATCTGACAAAGATGCATTATCCAAAATACACAGAAAGCTCTTAAAATTCAGCAGTAACAAAACAGATCACCTTATTTTAAAAATGGGCTGAAGAGCTTAACAGACACCCCATCAAGGAAGATATACATATGGCAAAACAGCACACGAAAAGATAGTCCAAATCATATGACATCAGGAAAAGGCAAATTAAAACAAGGAGATACCACTACAGAGCTATTAGAATTCCTAAAATCTGGAACACTAACAACGCCAAATGCTGGTGAGGATGTGGAGCAACAGGAATTCCCATTCACTGCTGGAGGGACTCCAAATTGGCACAGCCGTTTTGGAAGACAGTTTGGTGTTTTCTTACAAAGCTACACATACTCTTATGATCTGAGATTTATGCTCTCTGGTATTACCCAAATGAGTCAAAGACTTATGTCCTCATGAAAACCTGCAAACGGATGTTTATAGCATTTTTATTCAAAATTTCCAAAACTTGGAAGCAACCGTAATGTCCTTCAGTAGGTGAATGGATAAATAAACTGTGGCACATCCAGGCAATTGAGTGTTATTTAGTGCTATAACAAAATGAGGAATCAAGCCACGAAAACATATGAAAGAATTGTAAATGCTTATTACTAAGTGAAAGAAGTCCATCTGAAAAGTCTGCATAGTGTATGATTTCAACTATATGACATTCTGGAAAAGGCAAAACTCTGGAAGCAGTTAAAAGATCAGTGGTTGCCAGGGAGGGATGAACAGACAATGCACAGTGGATTTATGGGAGAGTGAAAATATGCAGTATTATACCATTATAGTGAATACATATCACTATGCATTTGTCAAAACCTACAGAGTGTACAGCATCTACAGTGAATCCTAATGTAAACTAATGAGTTTCGGTGATAAAAATGTATTAATGTAGATTAATCAATTATAAAAACTGTACCACTCTGGTATAAAATGTTTACATTGGGGATGGCTTGGCTTTTGTGGGACCAGCAGGTATCTGGGAACTCTGCATTTTCTGATCAATTTTGCTGTGAACCTAAAGCTGCTCTAAAATAAAATTTACTACAAAAGAAAAATATAATCCTTAGTGTTATAAAGCTGTCTTTCTAGTATTCCAATGATAAATTCATTGAAATAATTATCTTTATTTTAACTTACAAGCACTACCATGTAAATGTAGTCACTTCAGGCAGAGATCTTAGAAAATGGGATAGTAGAAATACCAATATCCAATACCATCATCTCTATATGTATCATAATTCTAACAACACTTATATTACATATTGTGTGTATGTGAAGTTTTAAATCAATGAAATATCATGAGAACTATACCCATTGTATTTTTTGTCTATGCTTGATTCTAAGAAATATGACAGAAATTACATTCTTAAAAAATTGTGTTTGGAAAATATAAGAATATTGATAAATAGTAATTCTGAATTTATAAAAAAACTGCATAAGTTTCTGTCTGCCACATGTGTGTGTTGTCCTAATTCACTAACTCATTCAGCACTTTTCTAGCTGTATCTAAAATGTGCTTTTATACCATTTTGAGTAATTTAGAATTACATAACCCATGTCTAAAGTTACTCAAACATCTATTTTTTCTTCCATGAAATGTTGAGTGTCCTACCTAAACACAGAAGCAAAGTATGTGCAAGGGTAAGACATACATTTTCTATGATTCTATATGGCCTATAAATATTAATTGTCATGACAGGCAGTCTGGTGAAGACCAGTGCCCTGATAATGAAACAAAACAAAGTAAACAACAACAATAAGAAAGCAGTCCAATTCTGGCCTTCTTACTCTTACTAGCTATGTAATGTAAGGCAAACTCCTTTATTTGTAAAATGAGAAAATTAGAATAAACTCTAGAAGTTTATGATGTGCTGTTATCTCGGAATTGTGTTTCCTGCATCATAATACAATGTCTTCAGATATATATTTTCTAAGCCAAAATACTTCAGAATGCTAGGAATAGGCCCAAAACATGTCCCTGAAAGCCTTAATTGATGAAATCATATGTAGCACTTAAACTGATCTTATTCTTCCAGAATCATGACTCCTCTGAACTTTATTGTTCCTTTTCTTAGTCTACCATGTATCACTATATTAACTTATAACAGTATGAGTCATGAAAACACAGTAATGGGGACTTATATATCTTTAGACTGCTCACAACACCAAATAAAGGGATGGAAGTACATTTAACATCCATTCACTAATGATAATTTCATCACTGATAACACCATGAATTGAAAATTGAACGTGTTCATCTTGGCAACAAAATGATTCATTTTGTGTGTAGCATCTGTTCAAGAACTTTATAAAACCATATATGATGACAAGACAATGAAACGCCTGGAGATTTACACAGGCAACTCAAAATACCTTACCATTTACAGATAATTAATTTTCTCACTGGTAGAGCCTTAGAGATGTAAGAGGCAATAATTACTTGTGGAAGGTCAGGTCTTCTGCTTTCCATATTTCACATTTCTGAAATACTCTATTTAAAAATTGTGCAATTTTATTTGTTTGTTTTTTTTTTTTTTTTTTTTTTTTTGCGGTAGGCGGGCCTCTCACTGTTGTGGCCTCTCCCCTTGCGGAGCACAGGCTCCGGACGCACAGGCTCAGCGGCCATGGCTCACGGGCCTAGCCGCTCTGCGGCATGTGGGATCTTCCCAGACCGGGGCACGAACCCGTGTCCCCTGCATCGGCAGGCGGACTCTCAACCACTGCGCCACCAGGGAAGCCCAAAAATTGTGCAATTTTAAATCATTTAAATGGAAATACATGAATGGTTCTGTGTATGTGTGTGCAATTTGTTGTTTTGAATTGTTTCCATTCTTTATTCACTAATCTGTTGAAAGACATTCACTAACAGAAGAGTATTTGTCTAATTGTTTACACTTTCAAAGCAGCTAGAAAAGGATTCTACATCTGGCAGTCTCCTCTATGTTCCATGTACATAGAATAGATGTGTGTATAATAAATATAAATACAACTTTAAAAAACTAGATGGGTTCTAGAGAATAGATAATGGAGTTTATTTCCATATAAGACAAAGTTGTTAAAGAATATAATTTTAATAATATAATCATCTTATAATTCAATGATAAACAACTATTATGTCCTATAATTTATTATAGTTATAAATCTCAGGGAATATTTGGACAAATATCTATGTTTCAGGATGTATGGAATTGAAAAGTCACAAAGAAACATTGTATTTTTAATCACATGTGTGCTCCTCATCAAAGAGATCATCCTTGATTTGGCTGCCCAGATATATAGGACCACTCCTCCTTGTAACTGTCTCCTTTCCTATTATAAAAGATTGTCTTGTATGATATCCCATCTTCTCAAGAAGAAAACTGCAGCCATTCATGCTTGAACCAACAAAGTGTTCAGGGAAAAGAAATAGAGAAGAAACCTCAAATTCATTGTAAAACCATTTCCCAATTACCAGGAGATCCAAACTTCTTTAAATAGTCAGGATTTTCTGAACATGGATACCCCTTTTCATGTACAGAACAGCCTCCTCCAAAGATAATTATGTAGAAAGTCTTATATATAAGAAATATTGGGATCTTCCCTTAGATATATATTTGTTTGATTGTGTTTAAAAAAACCCAGATATTGCCCAGCAATTCTGCAAGTTATTAGTATTCTTCTTCTTTTAAAAGTACCTTTGATTATACCTCTATTAGTTATCATAGAATAATAAATAATACAAATAAATTACACATATGAGACTATCTATCATTACCTATTTCATCTTTAATAGTTCTCCAAAAAAAATATATGTAGTCATATATATTTATATATATATAATTATGTATGTATTGCCAAAAAGTTCATTCAGGTTTTTCTGTAACATCTTATGGGAAAACTTTTTGGCCAACCCAATATATATAAAGATATAAACCAGTATATTAAAAATTTGCTTTTTAATGACAAGGGGATAGTCATTACTTTTTTCAATCCTGGATTAAAGCTTAAGCGTTTTAAAGTAATTGAATCAAAGCATGAGGGCAGCTTAGATGATACTGATGCTTCCATTTACTTACTATTAGAGCAACAAGGAAAAACTTTCCTCTGTGATATGAGATTGATTCAAGAGGGAGAATCAGCATTATTGATATAATCCTTTTTTATATAGATTTCAAAATTATCATCCCAGTATGGAGATCAATGGAAGATATCCGAAGAGCACTCATAAATTTCCAATAAGTATTTTCATGGTTATTTAGTGAAAGTAATTTGTTAAATACACATAATACAATTTGTGTCTAACAGATTGACAGAATTGAAAGGGTTTCATCCAGTATGATTATACACTACTATCACAGTACTACAAACATTCAAGATTCAGACATGAATCAGAGCTTGCCCTGATATGCAGTGAACAAAATGTAACTTCTGTTTAAATTTAAAAAAAAGAACCCTTGGATAATGAAAAGTCTAATTTTTTTTGAACACCCAGGTACAATGTAAATAAGGCTGAGGATAGTGAATTAGGATTTAGGACTCTGAATCTGACTGTTAGTTGCAGAAAGAGACCACCTTGGCCTTGTAAGTAAATAAACAGGGAATATAATAAAAATTATTCCATAGTGGGAGGGAGAAGACATATGAAATACAGGTAAAATAACCAAGGTTCTGAGTGATTATCACCGGTCACAAGACCCATTAAGAGGTAAAGACCATCACTAGAGCTCCCAACTCTCAACTACTTGTAGTAGGGAAACAAATTACATAAAAGTTCCATCATGAATTAAACAGTTAAGCCCGTGATATCTCTTACTCTTTGGAAACCGTAACTATTCCTACATCATTGTAAGTAATATCCAGACTCTTACAGGGTTTCAGTATTGGGGCTGAACCTAATTTGGAGGATATTTTTACATGACTCCATAAGCAACTTTGTTCTGTCTTTGATTTTAAGTTGAAGAATGAATATTATATATACAATGAACGAAGATTTAAAAAAAATATTTTCGTCACTCAAAAGAGAAGAATGTTCCTGAGGACATGTCTCTGTCTGCATTCATGGATCCATTCCAAAGATCCTGCAGGCACGGGGATTTCTTAAATCTCTCTAATACCTCTATGCACTTGATTAGGATCAGGAAATATTGGCAGATACTCTACTGAGCAATAACATGAATTCTGCTCTTGATTTGTTCTTTTCGTTAAAGTGTAACATTTAAATTTATGCTTTGGAGGGTTTACTACTCATTATTGTGCTGAGTATTTTTTAGTGCATAAACATATAAGCATTACATATGCACCCAGATTTCCTTTTAGTAAGTGTTAATTTAAAAAAGAATTCCTATCTTTGTCCTTTCCAACCTTAGTTACTGGAGAAATTTAGGTTTTCAATGGACCTTTTAATATATAATATTTTATTGCTTTATATATGCAATGAGTTTTAAAAAACTTAGTGATATGATATCATAATGGACTCATAACTGTTCTTCATACCATGCCACACAGGCTCCTACTGTTTTTAACAGGGAAGTCTTCTCATTCAAAATCAAAGAAACGATGTATATTTAGCTAGTAGTGCAGAAAGTTGAGTGTTGAAGACCAACACATTTAATAGAACATTCATGAATCACTAAAATAGTGTAAAGTAAATTAAAAACATCCTTCCTCATAGGAAAAATGTTCCTTCCTAAACCTGTGCATGGATCTGAGTGGTGTTCAAGAAACAACTAAATTACCTTAATTCCATTTTGCCTTGTGAAATTCTGCTGTATGATTGATTCTATAATCAGAAGGAAGAAAATAAAATCATTTCTATTTGTATTGAGTGGGAAAATGATTTGCCAGAAAGGGAAAACCACGGGTCAGACTTAAAGTTTGGTTCCATGTCAATCACATTGAGACACTTAATGGCCTTTTTGCACATGGTGAAGAAACTGCTTCTGTGTGGGTGACAACAAACAGAAATCTTGTTTTTGCTTGTTTGTGCTTGTGTGTCTGCATGCATGTGTATGCGTTAATCCTGACTTGACTGAATTACAGATTAGACTAACTGAAGAAAGCACATTTAAAAAGAGGGTTTTCATTTTAGTTTTATTGTAGTGAGCAGTATTTTTAATTTTCTTGAAAGGCACCCAAGAATAATTACCTTTGTGAACCAAAAATATACAAAACTGTACAGAATAAATAGTTCATAAAAATCTAGCTATACTTTCTTGTAAAATAAAGCTACATTGTCCCAGTCTTGAGGCAACTTAAACTACTTACCCTTTATATATGCCTTTTGCTACTAATTTATGGCAACTACCAGTTTACATCAATAAAAATAAAATAATATTTCCTATTTGTTTTACACCAGCAAATTCTTACTTGCCACAAGAAACATATTTCTACTGTGGTATTCAAATTTACAAAGGATGAATGCTATGAAAGAAACCAAACATAATAGATGCACTAATCATATTTACAGTTGAATATCAGTAGCATTTTAAAAATATCCCAAGAATAAGAATTAAACTTTGAGCACAAATGACGTACCTTAATTCACAGCAGCATTAACAAGATTGTCCACACAAAATGTGCAGCAAAACCAAAAAGTTGTCTTATTCATTCCACCTGAACTGTTAATCATTTCCATTTTTAAATTCAGAAAGCATAGCCGTGACATTTTTTGATCATCAAAGGTTCAAAGATTTGAGCCACTCATAGCCTATATAATTCAACCTTCCATTTTTTCTTTACTGTTACTATATGTAATTTTAAAGTTCCAGTTCCTTTTGCCTTTATTGCAAGAAAACTAGGTGTATCTAACAATTTACATTTTTGTGGTATATATACTGGTTTTATAAACAATATATTTCTTACATATTATAATTACATATACAGGTATACTTTTTAAATGACAAAATCCAATTCTATTTAATCCATGGGTAATATAACTCAAGAAAATAAGGGTTGCTTAAATTTTGAACCCTTTTAGATGTGCAAGAGGACTTCTATGAAACACTTTATGTATATGGGAAAATATTACTATAATCCTTGAATGATATACATGCAAGGATTTATTTTTTGGGGATAGATAAAATTGCCTGAAGACAATGCAATGGCTTCTCCCAGTTATCCCTGAGTTTCTTTTTCTTCTTTTCTTCCCATAGGATTACTGCTGTGCTTAAGTTCTGATTGATGATACACTCATATAAGGCACTTATTTACAAGGTCTGGACTTAAGACAGAATCACAGCATTTCTGCAAAAGCCTTCTAACTCTCTATGTTTGCTGCTCCAGGACTTCTAAGTAGTCAGGTTCAGCATGTAAGTTAGCTTTCAGCTCAAAATACTCATTTTTAGTCTGTTCCACTAATACCTTCCTCGGCCTTGAGTACATTAATGTCTCCATCAACTTTAACTCTTCATGGGCTCCTGGATAATGTACCTCCATATCAGGCTGAAGTTGAGCCATGTTTTTCCTTAGGTATTCTGTGATTCCCAGTTGCTGAAGTTCTCTTTCTCTCTCTAAAATGTTCCTATATAATGAACTGGCATCCTGGAAGGATAAAAATTCAGTGGATTGGTCTGTGACTTTGTACTTCATATTTGATCCTGTGAGTGGGGAATGATTTTCTCGTTCTAAGAGACTTCTTTGGAGATGTTTTGCATCGCTTCCCTCTTTCTCGTTCCTTTCTTCTTCTTCTTCCAGATGTTTTGAGCCAAAGGATGGGGTTCTATAGACATGAACCACAGGGCTCACCATGTGCTGCTCATAGAGTGATGCTGTGGGTCTTTCAGTAGTGTGGTGAGTTGTTTTATGGCCGTACATGCTATACTGGAGATGCACAGGACTGTTGTCTCTCATCTGTTCATCTTGTTTCTTTTTGTATCTTCTCCTACGGTGGAGAACAAGAACCACTATCCCTGCAGCACAGAACACGATAGTTATGAATACAATCAGCAGTCCTAGTATTAAAACAGATAGTGGTACAGCATCGGTAAGTGATTTAAAAATAGTGTCCGCTGTAGTTGTTGCTGTAGGAGTATTGACTATTACGTAACTAGTCTGAGTTGGCAAGGATGGGTTATTGACCAAACCTGGGCAAAGAAGTTCACTGTTGAGTGCTTTCAATTCCTTTTTGTCTAGGTGCTCCGGAGAGGTGCAGAGTATTTCATCTGTCACTGTGTTCTTACTTAATTTTTGTATCCATTGCTGCAATCCAACCAGGTCACAGGAACAATCCCAGGGGTTGTCCTCAAGGTCAATCTGTGTCAGTAAATCAAGGTCATCCAAGATATTACTTACAGGTAGATGCGTAAATTGGTTTGTTTTAAGGTTTACCCTCATTAGAGGAACCCCTGAAAAAATATGTGGTGGTAAAACTTGCAGGAGGTTGTTGTTTAAATAGAGGACTTTAAGTTTAGGCATTGGGTTGAAGCTACCAGGTAATATTTCCTTAACGCCATTGTATTCAAGATATAAGTACTCAAGATTGTGGAGACCAAGGAACATACCTCCACTTAATTTAGTCAGATGGTTACCATTCAGATAGAGCTTTTGTAATCGTGTTAAATTCATAAACGATCCTTCTTCGAGAACCTCAATACGATTGTTTCCCAAGTGAAGCATTTCCAAAGTGAAGTATTCCACTAGATCAGACTTCATTAAGGTATGAATAATATTCCCTGCAAGAATAAGCTTTCTGGGATTTTGTGGAGGAGGTTTTAGATCTGATATGCTTTCAATATTGCGCTCTTGACAGTGTATTAGAAGTCCTGATGGTGAGAGTACTTTGCAATTACAAGGAACAGGACAGTAGAGTCCTGGAAGTTGAGTGAATGGCTTTGTAATATAAGGTATTAAACCTGGTGCTTTGGTGGGTGGTTTTAAAAGAGACATGGTCTTGGTTGACATGCGACTATCACTTATTGAAGATGTTACTGCCAGATGTAATGATCCTGAAGGATCCTCGTGTTCTTCATACACTGGTGGAGTGGGGCAAATTGATTCCTTTTTCAGCCGGCTTAGTATGCTTCCTTTGAAAAATGGAGGGCTGTTGCACACAATATCACCAATTATAGCCTGAGGGGGCATGTTTTCCAACCAAAGTTTTAGCTGTAATAAGTCACAATTGCAGGCCCATTTATTGTCCTCCAACTGGAGATCCAGTATTCTGCCAATGTGTTCTAGAAAACCAACATAAGGCAATGTTTGCAACTGATTTCCTCGAAGATCTAGATGGGTTAAAGGAACAAATCGAAATACGTTTGGAGGAAGACTCTCAATAGCATTGTCATTTAAAATTAACACTTTAAGTCTGTTGAGCTTGCTAAAGGCACTTGGTTCAATCACTGTAATAAAATTGTTATCTGCTTGTAGGAATTCCAGGTTTTCCAGTCCATGGAAGGTATCCTCTTTAAGAATTTCTAAAGAATTGTGATTGATATGAAGTTGCTTAAGAAGGCCAAGGCCATTAAATGCACCAGTCTCAATATCTGCAATATTGTTAAATCCAAGGTGTATTGAGATAGCATTGGTAAGCCCAGAAAAGTCATTTGCGTGAAGCTTTGTCAAACCATTATTTAATAAACTTAAGTGGAAAGGTCGTGATGGTGGCACGCTTATTTGGGATAACTTCTTGATCCCTTTCTCTTCACAATTTATTAGCATCGTGCTGTCTTTTTCCTCACAATTGCAAAGAGAGTCACAAGAACCTCTGGCTGAGGCAGAGGACATTGGTGATTGGGACTGCGACGATATATAGGCAAGGAGAGATGAATACAAGAGATGACTCCAAAGCTTCATGTTGTCCTGTGATGGATCTGATTCTGTAAGATAAAATGCAATAGCAGTGGGCTTCAGTGGCCAGGAGCAGGGAGGAGATGAATCTGACATTTTTAAAGTGATAGGTTTTCCTCTAAAAGGCAAAATATTATTATTATGAATATATAAATACATTGCTGAGTCCACATTTTCTTTTATTTTTTACAAATATTATGACTGGAAGGTTTATTTTACTTTTAATTTGCATTGTGATAAAAATCTAAAATTTAGGTCAGGGAGAATTTAAAATATTAACTCAATTGTCTTCACATATACCAAATAATCTGCATTTTAATAGACATGAGGGGTGCTGGCTAAATGGACCATTGATACTTTGATATGATACAAAAATGTATACTTGAGAAGACCCTGGCTTTTTTTATTTTTTAGCTCAAACTAGATGAATCTAAGACTGAAGGATTACAATAAAAGACAAATATGTAGGTATTAGCCAGAAGCAGAGAGACCTGTAGGGAATTCAGAGATGATCGTTAGAAAGAATGTATGTTTGCATGCATTATGCACTTCCTTTAGTTTTATTTTTGAACTGGATATCACAATGTAACATCTAATAATTCTGTGTTTAACCTGCTTTGATTTTGGCTTAAGATACTTATTAATTCCATTATTTATTTAAAAACTTTGAGAAAAAATATGTCTCTATGTAGTAAAGTTGAACTTTATAAAAGATTTTGTTTTAACTATGTTGTCTAGGGCAGTTTGTATAAGCCTTGTAGTATCAGATATATATATGCTTAAAGGCGTCCATTCAAATTTCACTTCAGTCACACTTTATATTAAATTTCTAGAGGTGGAATATTCACTGCTACTTTTAAATTCTACTATGGATAAGGTTAATATCATAAAAACTAAAGAAAAATTGATCTTTAACACATATTTCAGGCTATTATAAAATAACAAAACGATGCCTCATGTAAATTTCTAGCAAATGACTCCCTAATGAGGTCTTGAACCAGGCTTTAGGGCACTGAATGTCATCACATAGTTAAGCAGTTGATCTTTATTATAAGGCTTAATGTTGCAAACAGTGAACTCTAAAGCTTCACTATATTCAGATATTTGAGGATATCTCTAATTTAGGAAATAAAAAATGACAGTTCAAGATAACAATATCACATACTCCAACTCCTTAAAAATTTAATACCTGCACCTGACATAGCAATTAAAAAAAAATTCTAACTCTAAAATGACAGCAGTGGTGTGGTAAATACTTTGAAGTCTAATGGTATCTAATTTTATTCCCTTCTTTTAAATATTGCACTTTAAATTTATATAGAATAAATCGAAAGGTAAAGAAACACCACATCTTATAACTATTCAACTTTTGGAAATGATAATTACTTTCATGTTTCTGGTTGGAATGTGAACTTTGAATCTAATTAAAAATCACAATTAGATAATACATCCCAGAATCCAATCAATAATCCTGAAAATAAACTTTCATTCCATGAAAATACATTCTTATTGAAAACATGTATAGTATGAAGTTTCTGAAAGGTAAAAGGCAACCAAAGACATCAAACAATAGAGTCCCTTTCTATATAAAGGGAAAGTTAGCAGGCTGAATGTTTCCATAGGGAAATAGTTTGATTTTAAACAGCTCTGAGGGCTTTGCTTAGAATCAAGCAGCTTGAAGTTGAAGTCTTCAACTTGTGGATTAGCTTCCACAAACACTGAAACTACTTTTCCATAGATTACCAAGAAAGAATACTATGCATTTCACCAGGCACAGTATCTTAAGAAGAGAGTAAATAACTTCCAGATGAGACTCTCTCCTCTCATTATTTTTTTAAAAATCTTGTATGCATTTTATGCTCTTCAAAGTGTCCTAGGGAACAGTTTCTAATCTTTTCAGAAATACACACAAATGTGAAAAGTGGTTCTATATTGACAATCTGATACAGTGTTAAAAAAGCTCTATTTACATATTTTCAAGTCAGGAAAAAATAAAAGTGGTATACAAAATACAAAGAATCTTTTCATATTGTGCTTGTATTTCAAATACAACAATGGTGTTTGGAAGTAATCTTCCCTTCAAAAAGCACAAATATTTCAGTTTCCAATAACAAACTGCATGCTGTAAAAGAAATAGTAGCATATTATTTTACTTGTTCTTCTCTACAGCCAGCTGTTGGACTAAATGTCTGCTGCTCACAGAAAACAGGCATCTGCTACAGCATTAGTTGTGCCAGTGAGCAAGAATGAAACTCGATATCCTTTAATGCAAAGTTATTTTTTTTTAAAGAGGCAAACAGAAATTCAATCACTTTGGGATAATGCAAAAATAGGTATAAGGAAAGCCTGGAAACATTCATCTTACCTGTAAAGCAAAGACTTCCTGACGTTATCTGTAATGCACAGCTGGAAGAGATGTTCAAAGTAAATTCAATTTCTTTATTAAAAAAGAAAACACCGACCACCACGTACTTTCTTCTCAAATATCACTTTTTGGCAAGTCCCATTGCTTTATAAAGTTAAAACCTCTGGTCAAAGACAAAATGCTGAGCATTTCATTGAAAATATTTCAAGCAGAGTGCATACTAGATCATCCTGAAGCAGTTGTCCTTTTATTCCCCAATTAAAATTCACGGCATACTTCACAGCTATGCTGACTTTTTTGCATATAGTTAACCATTTGCAAGCTGCTGAGTGCAGTAAATAAACAAGATGTGTAACAGAGCTGGGATTGATCACTCTTGCTTTCTTAGGCTGTAGATGCAAGCTGCAGCAATGTTCTCTTTCCTCCCTTTCTAGTCTTTCTTGTTAGTTCAGTTTGTTATTAGTCAGACTGCCAAGGGCTGGGAGGTAGGCGTAAATAAAGAGACTTCTTGGCTTTTGACTCAGCCTTTAAGCCCTTCCCCATCAGAGCGCTTTAATAGGCCAGTGTCATTTAACACAAGAGACAGCTCCACCTTGGGACTCAACTCCTCCTCCGGCAAATGGTTTTTCCTCTCCCTTTAAATACCAAATACAATGCAAGTGAATTTTGATGCGAATAATTACATGTTTCCTTAAACGTTTAATAATACTGTGTTATACAGCAGGCTAAATCAATACACTATATTAAATTCTCATCTAGCACAGTACTGTACTGTTTGCACATGTGTGCAGAAAAACTGCAATATGCTACCAATAGAATAGTTGCTTCAGTTTTATTGTTTTTAACTGGTATTTATGGTCGAAATTGTGCACTAGTTAAATCTTAAAATGTTAACGTGAACTGCTTTCCTGAAACATTTGTATTTTTGTATTCACCATTTGAAAAAAAATATCTTTAAAGCCTCATGTCTGAGACTCTAAGTTTTATACTTCTTTCCCTACAGCCAACGTTTAACAATGAGACTAGAAACGAGGTTCTTTTTTCAGGTAGATAGTATTTATTTGGAATGGAAATATGATCAGTTAAAAATACCTTCAAGAATCTTCATTACAAATGGTTGTCTCTAGTTGAAAACAGCCTATCACTTTCAAAAATATGAAATTATGTCTTTCCAGATAAAATGTAACAAGTTAAATGAATACGTAAAAATTACAATAACCTGATTTTTATGGTACTAGCTTAGGGAGCATTTTTTTTCCTAAAAAGATTATATTTAAAAAGTTACTTGTTTCTTCAACTCTTAAAAGTTTCTGAATCATCACTAATAAAACTCTCAACTGTCAGATTCTTTATTTCCCCAAATGCCTATGTTTTAAAACTCACTCCTCTTTACCTACATTCCAAGGACCTGGACTTTTTCACAGCCAAAATCAATATACTAGATGCTATCATTTATTCATTTTGAAACAGTCTGTGTTTAGAAACACTCTTCCCTACAGGTTCTAGAGGTTACCTATATTATATTAGGTCTCATTTCAGAAAAAGTATTTTTTAAGAGATTTTATGCAGCTATATCATCGAAACAGGAAGATATCAGATTAGGTTATTATTTAATGATTGTCTGCAGTTATGCACTCAAATTCACAAAGTTTTCATATCCTTAATGTGGAATAGTTGTTTTAAAAGCTAAGGATTTTGAGGCAATTTCTAATATTCTCACTTTTCTTTACAGCTTCTCACTAAGTTCCTCATTTATTTTAATAGCACTGTGTGCTTTGATAGAAGAGAGATTATAATACAGATGAGGGTGTGGAGAAAGAGAATAAAGATAAGGAATAAGATAATAAAGAGAATAAGAGAGAATAAAGGAAATGAATTACTTTTGGGCACAGTCTGCTGCTAGCTGAGAGCCAAGTTAACTTAAATCAGTCTAATGATTTAGACAGGTGATGACAAAACAGTTAGAATCAGTGAGAAAACAAGGAACTAGAATAATTTTTCTTCTAACACTGTAGACATAATTCTCCAAATGCATTCATTTAGGTTTTGGAGGCAAAATCACACGAGAAATGCTCTTGAAGTATAGTCTGTGGTGGAAAAGTTGTTCAGATAGCCATATGGGACAAATGGAAATAAATTCCTTATAAACTGATATATCTCCACCAGCTTGAGGATGTGTTGATTTTATTCATAATAGATACCTAGTATATATTTGATGTTATTTTTCTTGAATCCTTTGCCTATATATAATATTTATCTTTTTTATGCGTAAATTACTGGTTAACTACACAATAGTCAGGGATAAAAGGAGTGACTAACAAGCCTTTGAAAAAATTCTCTACAATTTTCATAAGTTTTGGGTGGGAACATAAAGAAAGGTTAGGTAAAGTACTGTTTGAGAAACATTAACTTTTAACTTAATTCAAAGGAGTAATATTGATAATGAATTACTTAGCATTACCTCAAAATTAATAGTAAAGTACATAACAGCACATTTGAAATGATTATAGCTAAATCCACCGAGCTCTATGTTTTCTTAACTACAGTTCCTCAGTTGTTTCACTAAGTCAATAATGCAGTCGTTCTTTCCAAAATGCTCATGGCAGAATGTGTTAATTATTGTTGGACAACGTTTATTTTAGCAACATTTTTAATTTCCAGTGATTACCTGGAAAAGTATTTTCCGGTGTAGCTTGCTCCAAGATTTTATAATAAATATCTTAAGTGCTCATAATAAATACTCAATTTTATTACTCTTTCCACATAATTTACCCCAGTGACTCTACGTTGAAAAATACTAAAAAGTAATCTTTTTAATCATATCTTCTAAGTTATGCTTTTTAGAATGTGCATCTTAAATAGCAAACGTGAAAGTATTCTTGTCACATTGTAGAGTACCAAGCAGTCAAAAGAAATAAACGTATCTGTGTTAGTCTCCTTAGAGCAGCAGCATATGTAAGGCAGCACAGTACTTTCGATATCAGGACTTAGGAGAAGGCCTCTCCTTCCCTGCTTATCCAATGCAACACAGACCAGATGGAAGAATATTTAACATATATAATATATTTAATATATACTTATATATATAATATAATATACATTATAACATTATATATAATATATATAATATATTATATATATAATATTATATATAATATTTTTTAAAGTGTTACATATCTTAGAGAATAAACTTTTGAGTTGTAAATAATTCACTCAGGTACCCAGGGAAAGATATTCCTTCAGCATCAATCTATATTCAACATGCCAAAAAACGCATTTATAACTTACCTACACACCTACATGAAGATAAATATAGATTTTTTTGTTAATATAATTATCTTTTTGATGCTTTTATTGTATACATTTTACTTTATTAATATCCAATATATCTTCTGGAATAATTGAGGTTTTCTTATGACATATTTTGAAAGTATATATATTCTAGGTATATATAATCTACATAACATTACTATGTATATTGTAGGTTCAAGAAAATAAGTCCAGTATTACTTATAATTTTCATGTTCCCCTACATTGAAATAGTACATAAATTATTATGATATATGATAAATAAATACCAATAAGGTATTAACACTAATAAATTCTAAAAAAACTTAAGACTTAATAATCAGGCAACCATAATAAGTTATACTTGTTTAAATAGACAGACATCCTTTGTTGTTTTTTTGGGAGGGAAAGGACAGAGGGAACAAGTTAGTTTTTGATATATCATACCAGATTTCCTGGGGAAATAAAAAATAAAATCTAACCCTCATAAAACACTCTTTTGAACTAAGAAAGACTTTCAATTCCTTTAGCCTCAAATAGTATTAAATTTAAAGTCACATGGCTACAGTAAAACAAATACGCCTTGAAATATTTTGTAGCCTTTTCTTTGGCTAATTATAATCAGAGAGGCATTTCTAAAAAGTAGTTTTATTTGTAACTGCAACCTACTAAAACTTAGCAAACACTAATTTTTAGAAATTTCACAGCTTTAAACAATTATTTAGCCTTAAAACCATTTTTAAAGCACAGCTTCTCCAGCTTAAGAACCAAAGCAATTCAAAATAGCACTTACCTGGTCTTCCTTCCTATACATAGAAACACATGCCTTCAACAAAAAATTACAAATCTTTGAAACTAGTAGAAATCCTCGATTTGGTAGGGGGGAGGAAAAATGAAAATAAGGATTTTTCAGTCTAAAACCAACCTTGAATATTTGTATGATATTGATAAGAATTAAGAGAATCATTCCTAACAACTCCCTTGGTTTAAAGCTTTTTTTCTCTTTCAGCACCCTCTAGTGGATATTTATAAAAATTCTTGACAACTGAAAAAAGTGGCAAGCATGCTAACTTGTTCAAATTTTACTCTATAAACATGTAGTTTTTAAAAAAACTTAGTTGTTTAATATTAGTAATAATAAGTAATATTTTATGCAACTGGGAACACTCCCCATGTTTTTAACTACTATGATCACTCTATACATAGTAACAAAGTTATTCTTAGAACAAAGCTATTACACAATTACTATTACAGTGGGAAATTGGAGCACAAATGTAATATATATAATGTTACAGAACTGGTAAGGGCAAAAATCTAGATTTTAACCTATCCAGTTCACTCTGGCTTCAGAATTCGTTTATTCAGCAGATAGCATTGCCACTCAGCTGATACACTTGATAAGACATTGGATGGTCTATAGATTGTAGGCTATTTTTTTTCAGATTCCATATATATATGTGTTAGCATACGGTATTTGTTTTTCTCTTTCTGACTTACTTCACTCTATATTGACAGACTCCAGGCCCATCCACCTCACTACAAACAACTCACTTTCATTTCTTTTTATGGCTGAGTAATAGTCCATTGTATATATGTGTCACATCCTCTTAATCCATTCATCTGTCAGTGGACACTTAGGTTGCTTCCATGTCCTGGCTATTGTAAATAGTGCTGCAATGAACATTGTGGTACATGACTCTTTTTGAGTTACGGTTTCCTCAGGGTATATGCCCAGTAGTGGGATTGCTGGGTCATATGGCAGTTTTATTTTTAGTTTTTTATGAAACCTCCATACTGTTCTCCATAGTGACTGTATCAGTTTACATTCCCACCAACAGTGCAAGACGGTTCCCTTTTCTCCACACCCTCTCCAGCATTTATTGTTTGTAGATTGTTTGATGATGGCCATTTGGACTGGTGTGAGATGATACCTCATTGTAGTTTTGATTTGCATTTCTCTAATGATTAATGATGTTGAGCATTCTTTCATGTGTTTGTTGGCAATCTGTATATCTTCTTTGGAGAAGTGTCTGTTTAGATCTCCTGCCCACTTTTGGATTGGGTTGTTTATTTTTTTGATATTGAGCTGCATGAGATGCTTGTGTATTTTGGAGATTAATCCTTTCTCAGTTGCTTCATTTGAAAATATTTTCTCCCATTCTGAGGATTGTCTTTTCATCTTATTTATGGTTTCCTTTGCTGTGCAAAAGCTTTTAAATTTCATTAGGTCCTATTTGATTATTTTTCTTTTTATTTCCATTTTTCTAGGAGGTGGGTCAAAAGGATCTTGCTGTTATTTATGTCATAGAGTGTTCTGCCTATGTTTTTCTCTAAGAGTTTTATAGTGTCTGGCCTTACATTTAGGTCTTTAATCCAATTTGAGTTTATTTTTTGTGTATGCTGTTAGGGAGTGTTCTAATTTCATTCCTTTACATGTAGCTGTCCAGTTTTCCCAGCACCACATTTTGAAGAGGCTGTCTTTTCTACATTGTACATTCTTGCCTCCTTTATCAAAGATAAGGTGACCATATGTGCGTGAGTTTATCTCTGGGCTTTCTAGGCTGTTCCATTGATCTGTATTTCTGTTTTTGTGCCAGTACCATACTGTCTTCATTACTGTAGCTTTGTAGTATAGTCTGAAGTCAGGGAGCCTGATTCCTCCAAGTTTGCTTCGGCTATTCGGGGTCCTTTGTGTTTCCATACAAATGATGAAATTTTTTGCTCTAGTTCTGTGAAAAATGCCAGTGGTAGTTTGATAGGGATTGCATTGAATCTGTAGACTGCTTTGGGTAGTATAGCCATTTTCACAATGTTGATTCTTCCAATCCAAGAACATAGCATATCTCTCCATCTACTTGTATCCTCTTTAATTTCTTTCATCAGTGTCTTATAATTTTCTGCCTACAGGTCTTTTGTCTCCTTAGGTAAGTTTATTAATAGATATTTTATTCTTTTTGTTGCAATGGTAAATGGAAGTGTTTCCTTAATTTCACTTTCAGATTTCGAATCATTAGTGTATAGGAATGCAAGAGATTTCTGTGCATTAATTTGTATCCTGCAACTTTATCAAATTCATTGATTAACTCTAGTAGTTTTCTGGTAGCATCTTTAGGATTCTCTATGTATAGTATCATGTCATCTGCAAACAATGACAGTTTTACTTCTCTTTTCCAATTTGGATTCTTTTTATTTCTTTTTCTGCTCTGATTGCTGTGGCTAAAACTTCCAAAACTATGTTGAATAATAGTGCTGAGAGTGGGCAATCTTGTCTTTTTTCTGATCTTAGTGGAAATGGTTTCAGTTTTTCACCATTGAGGACAATGTTGGCTGTGGGTTTGTCATGTATGGCTTTTATTATGTTGAGGTAAGTTCCCTCTGTGCCTACTTTCTGGAGGGTTTTTATCATAATTGGGTGTTGAATTTTGTCAAAAGCTTTCTCTGCATCTATTGAGAAGATCATATGTTTTTTCTCCTCCAATTTGTTAATAAAGTGTATCACATTGGTTGATTTACATATATTGAAGAATCTTTGTGTTCCTGGGATAAACTCCACGTGATCATGGTGTATGATCCTCTTAACGTGCTGTTGGATTCTGTTGCTAGTATTTTGTTGAGGATTTTTGCATCTATGTTCATCAGTGATATTGGCCTGTAGTTTTCTTTCTTTGTGACATCTTTGTCTGGTTTTGGTATCAGGGTGATGGTGGCCTCGTAGAATGAGTTTGGGAGTGTTCCTCCCTCTGCTATATTTTGGAAGAGTTTGAGAAGGATATGTGTTAGCTCTTCTCTAAATGTTTGATAGAATTTGCCTGTGAAGCCATCTGGTCCTGGGCTTTTGTTTGTTGGAAGATTTTTAATCACAGTTCCAATTTCAGTGCTTGTGATTGGTCTGTTCATATTTTCTATTTCTTCCTCATTCAGTCTCGGAAGGTTGTGCATTTCTAAGAATTTGTCCATTTCCTCCAGGTTGTCCATTTTATTGGCATATAGTTGCTTGTTAATCTCCCATGATCCTTTGTATTTCTGCAGTGTCAGTTGTTACTTCTCCTTTTTCATTTCTAAATCTATTGATTTGAGTTTTCTCCCTTTTTTTCTTGATGAGTCTGGTTAATGGTTTCTCAATTTTGTTTATCTTCTCAAAGAACCAGCTTTTAGTTTTATTGACCTTTGCTATTGTTTCCTTTATTTATTCTTCATTTATTTCTAATCTGATCTTTATGATTTCTTTCCTTCTGCTATCTTTGGAGTTTTTATTTTCTTCTTTCTCTAATTGCTTTAGGTGTAAGGTTATGTTGTTTTTTGAGATGTTTCTTGTTTTTTAAGGTAGGATTGTATTGCTATAAACTTCCCTCTTAGAACTGCTTTGGCTGCATCCCATAGGTTTTGGGTCGTCGTGTCTCTATTGTCATTTGTTTCTAGGTATTTTTTTATTTCCTCTTTGATTTCTTCAGTGATCTCTTGGTTATTAAGTAGTGTATTGTTTAGCCTCCATGTTTTTGTATTTTTTACAGATTTTTTTCCTGTAATTAATATCTAGTTTCATAGTGTGGTAGGAAAAGATACTTGATACGATTTGAATTTTCTTAAATTTACCAAGGCTTGATTTGTGACCCAAGGTATTATCTATCCTGGAGAATGTTCCATGAGCACTTGAGAAGAATGTGTATTCTGTTGTTTTTGGATGGAATGTCCTATAAATATCAATTAAGTCAATCTTGTTTAATGTATCATTTAAAGCTTATGTTTCCTTATTTATTTTCATTTTGGATGATCTCTCCATTGGTGAGAGTGGAGAGTTAAAGTCCCCTACTCTGGTTGTGTTATTGTCGATATCACCTTTTATGGCTGTTTGTATTTGCCTTATGTATTGAGGTGCTCCTGTGTTGGGTGCATATATATTTATAATTGTTATATCTTCTTCTTGGATTGATCCCTTGATCCTTAGGTAGTGTCCTTCTTTGTCTCTTATAATAGTCTTTGTTTTAAAATCTATTTTGTCTGATATGAGAATTGCTACTCCAGGTTTCTTTTGATTGCCATTTGCATGGAATATCTTTTTCCATCCCCTAACTTTCAGTCTGTTTGTGTCCCTAGGTCTGAAGTTGGTCTCTTGTAGACAGCATACATACAGGTCTTGTTGTTGTATCCATTCAGCCAGTCTATGTCTTTTAGTTGGAGCATTTAATCCATTTACATTTAAGGTAATTTTCGATATGTATGTGCCTATTACCATTTTCTTAATTGTTTTTGGTTTGTTTTTTGTAGGTCTTTTCTTTCTCTTGTGTTTCCTGCCTAGAGAAGTTCCTTTAGCATTTGTTGTAAAGCTGGTTTGCTGGTGCTGAATTCTGTTAGCTTTTGCTTGTCTGTAAAGGTTTTAATTTCTTCTTCAAATCTGAATGAGATCCTTGCTGGGTAGAGTACTCTTTGTTGTAGGTTTTTCCCTGACCTCACTTTAAATAGGTCCTGTCACTCCCTCTGGCTTGTAGAGTTTCTGCTAAAAGATCACCTGTTAATCTAATGAGGATTCCCTTGTATGTTATTTGTTGTTCTTCCCTTGCTGCTTTTAATATTTTTTCTTTGTATTTAATTTTTGTTAGTTTGATTAATATGTGTCTTGGGGTGTTTCTCCTTGGATTTTTCCTATATGGGACTCTCTGTGCTTCCTGTACTTGATTAACTATTTCCTTTCCCATATTAGGGAAGTTTTCAACTATAATCTCTTCAAATACTTTCTCAGTCCCTTTCCTTTTCTCTTCTTCTTCTGGGACCCCTATAATTCGAATGTTGGTGGTTTTAATATTGTCCCAGAGTTCTCTGAGACTGTCTTCAATTCTATTCATTGTTTTTTTTCTTTATTCTGCTCTGCAGTAGTTATTTGCACTATTTTATCTTCCAGGTCACTTATCCATTCTTGTGCCTCAGTTATTCTGCTATTGATCCCTTCTAGAGAATTTTAATTTCATTTATTGTGTCGTTCATCATTGTTTGTTTGCTCTTTAGTTCTTCTAGGTCCTTGTTAAACGTTTCTTATATTTTCTGCATTCTATTTCCAAGATTTTGGATGATCTTTACTATCATTATTCTGAATTATTTTCAGGTAGACTTCCTGTTTTCTCTTCTTTTGTTAGGTCTGGTGGGTTTTCGCCTTGCTCCTTCATCTGCTGTGTGTTTTTCTGACTTTTCATTTTGCCTAACTTACTGTGTTTGGGGTCTCCTTTTCACAGGCTGCAGGTTTGTTCCCATTGATTCGTTATCTATTCAGGTATTCCACAAATGCAGGGTACATCAAGTTGACTGTGGAGATTTAATCCACTGCTTCTGAGGCTGTAGGGAGAGATTTCCCTTTCTCTTCTTTGTTCGCACAGCTCCCGGGGCTCAGCTTTGGATTTGGTCCCGCTTCTGCGTGTAGGTCACCGGAGGGCGTCTGTTCTTCGCTCAGACAGGACGGAGTTAAAGGAGCAGCTGATTCGGGGGCTCTGGCTCACTCAGGCAGGGGGAGGGAGGGGTGCGGAGGTGGGGTGAGTCTGCGGCGGCAGAGGCCGGCGTGACGTTGCACCAGCCTGAGGCGCGCCATGCGTTCTTCCCGGGGAAGTTGTCCCTGGATCCCGGGACCCTGGCAGTCGTGGGCTGTACAGGCTCCCGGGAGGGGAGGTGTGGGTAGTGACCTGTGCTTGCACACAGGCTTCTTGGTGGCGGCAGCAGCAGCCTTAGTGTTTCATGCCCGTCTTTGGGGTCTGTGCTGTTAGCTGCAGCCTGCGCCCATCTCTGGAGCTCCTTTAAGCGGCGCTCTGAATCCCCTCTCCTCACACACCAGGAAACAAAGGGGCAAGAAAAAGTCTCTTGCCTCTTGGGCAGTTCCAGACTTTTTCCCGGACTCCCTCCCGTCTAGCCGTGGTGCACTAACCCCTTCAGGCTGTGTTCACGCCTCCAACCCCAGTCCTCTCCCTGGAATCCGACCTCCTACCTCCGAAGTCCGAGCCTCAGCTCCCAGCCCCGCCCGCCCCGGCGGGTGAGCAGACAAGCCTCTCGGGCTGGTGAGTGCCGGTCGGCACCGATCCTCTGTGCGGGAATCTCTCCGCTTTGCCCTCCGCACCCCTGTAGCTGCGCTCTCCTCTGCGGCTCCGAAGCTTCCCCACCTCCTCCACCCACAGTGTCCGCCCGCGAAGGGGCTCCTAGTGTGTGGAAACCTTTCCTCCTTCACAGCTCCCTCCCACTTGTGGAGGTCTCGTCCCTATTCTTTTGTCTCTGTTTTTTTCTTTTTTCTTTTGTGCCATCCATGTACGTGGGGAGTTTCTTGCCTTTTGGGAGGTCTGAGGTCTTCTCCCAGCGTTCAGTAGGTGCTCCTAAGGGTTGTTCCACATGTAGATGTATTTCTGATGTATTTGTGGAGAGGAAGGTGATCTCCATGTCTTACTCTTCTGCCATCTTGAAGATCCCTCTTTCTAGGTTTTTTTTTTAATGGATTAGTGGGGGATATATTTCATTTACTTATATTTTGGTTTATATATTAAACTTTTAACCATTAAATTATTACCATATCTGCATGGCAATTTACATCACTTAGTAAGCAATATCATGTAGATTGGAATTTATATAGAGGTATATCATCTGTATATAATATATATTACATTATATATTAATATTTAGTGGTTATATATTAATGCATATTATCAGATCTGTTTTTAAATCTTTAAATATTATATCCAGATAGGTATCATGTAAATTTTAAGCAATGAGTCAGTTTTTTGTCTAAAGTTAATATGTGTGAACAAAGTAGAACAACACAGAGTTTATTTGTGTTCATTTAAATACATGTAGATTTTAGATATATATATATTAATATATAGAGAGTAAATGACTTCAGCAAGATAGCAGCATGATAGTAATTTTAACAGAACACACTAAGTGTAAATTCCTAGAATATTTTTATTGATCTACATTCTTTTAACTAGAAAGGGTACAAATATCTAATAAATTTCTATTATCTATATTTGAAAACACATCTTCCTTTTGCTATGATAAGCTAGTAATGTTTTAATATATAGGATATTTGAAATAAGAGTAAAATTGAAAATTTGCCTTTTTTCATTGTAATTAAAATATGCACCCTAACATATAGTGAAGCATATTTTCAGAAATGAATTCACCATCTTTCAGAAGACTGCTCATCATCTTATGTTATTATGTGGTCATTGACATCAGTGTATCTTCCCAGTGACCTGAATCTCAATCCTTAAACCCTCTCTATTTTCACTACTACAACATTCAGTTTATTTCTAAATCCTAAATATTTATTCTTTCTCACATTGGTTTTGCATTTTACCCACACTAATTATTGAGTTGTCTTAATATTTCTACTTGCATACTCTTAGGATAAGTTTTCTGATTCCAGTTTTTCTTTCTTTCTTTCTTTTCATTCTAATCAATGCTACACATTACTGCAATTTTTATTTCCTAAGTAAGTCTGTCTTTCTGCAGTTCACAGATTCCCAATGGAAGAACTGAATTCATTATTATTATTATTATTATTATTATTATTATTATTATTATTATTTTTAGCTTTGACTCTTCTGATAGCTTGGAAACAGACTTCTTCAGTACTTATCTCTGTTTCCTTCAATGTTCTCTTTTCCCACCCATGAAAATACTCCTCCGATATCTAGGAGTTAAATACATGAAGACCCTAGGGAACACCTCTTTCACTCCTCAGAAAATATTAATTTCTCCTTCTCCTCTGTGCTATAGATTTTATCAAACATGTATGCTTACTCTTTGAGTCATTTGTCATATAATATGTTTCTGTTGGTCAGAGACTATTTTCTCTTTTCAGTTGTTCAGATAAATTTTCTTCTAGCATTTCCTCCTTATGTACTAACAGAATTCTGAAATATTTTATAGTCCCCTCAGGGAGAGAAAGGAATCTGTTAGGCCACTACTGAGGGTGAGACTCACGAAGAGTGTTCAGTATTTTAATTAACTGATTTCAGTACAGGTAAATTCACAACATGTTCTTGTGACTTAAATCCAACATAACTGATTATTGGTTGACTAATGAGAGTATCAGCAGGAAACTTGTACACAAGTAGAAATAAAAATAGATTTATATTTTTCAATAATCGCCTGGCAAAAATAATTAAAATATTTTATGAGTTTGAGTATATGTTCAATAAAATACAAAACATAACTTACTTCTACTTGTTTTATTTATTAAAATATATCACATTGATCTATCTATCTTCCTTGAAACCATGCAATAGAAGCAAATGGGTTATAGACTGACTACAGTTGACCCTTGAACAGTGTTGGGGGTTCGGGATAATGACCCTCCACTCAGTTGAAAGTTCGAGTATAACTTACAGTTACACTATAAATCCACAGTTCTGCATCAGCACATTCAACCAGTTAGTGATTGTGTAGTACTGTAGTATTTACTACTGAAAAAATCTCCATATAAGTGGACCCTTGCAGTTCAAACCCATGTTGTTCAGGAGTCAACTGTATTCATTGATTTCTTTCTTAGTACAGAGAATGGTAGAGGGGATGTCGGTCACAACACACTTTTTCCTAATGTGTTGGTCATAGTTCTGTTATCAATGCATTGATAAGGCATGGAGCCTTGCTACTGCTTTGGCACTTGGATGGAAAAAGAAACAGCTGTCTTCAATATTTCTTTCTTATGTTCATTGCTTGGCTCTCCCAGGACAAGCACTCCTTGATGATAATCAGGAGATATTAAAAGTTGTTAAGTAGCAGTCATCAAACACCCAGCAACCCAAATCTTACAAAATAATTATATTCAAATATCTCAACCTGGGGATAACGTGCTCTATTTCTAATGGCAAATGTCACGTTTCATAGAAATACGAGTAAGAAAAGAGCATGCTTACTTTGTAACTTAAGAGAAGAATGATTATAAAAGCTGATTTGGGAAAGAAAACTAGCATGCCCATCTTCAATTTTGCTGGATATGCTTGAGCAGACTAACTGGATGAATAGAAGCTGAAGATCTGGAGTTGAAGAGAAAGACAAGCAAATAATTCAACATCTAAACATAAACTTAATGAGTATAAGAATAAAGAAATAGAGAACAGTTAAAGAAAATGTAGAGAATGAATTAATACTGCTTAAAGGTCATGGGTTATTTGTTATATCCTGCCTAAAGGGCACAATCTACCTAACATAGGAACAAAGCACATACTTTATAATTTGTAAAATATTATAAGGTATGCCAGAAAGTTTTAATGCAAACTTATCTTCTCCATTTCTTAATGAAAATTATCTGTATGTGATTCTGAAAGGATAAGCTTTGGCTTCTGTGTATTGCTCTTTAATATAAGTAGGTATGGACTAAATTTTCACTACGCATATTTTAATAGGATAAATTTATCATTTTACTCTGGTGTTCAAAGGTCTATAGAAAATGTCTTTAGTTACTTTTGCCCTTTGCTTTTAGGCTATCACTGTTACACTCTCTTGTCTGAGGTAATCTTTACATCTTCAAGTGCTCAGGGCTGTCCTGAAGGACTGACTTTCACTCTTGACCTGCCCTTGTCATCTTCAGACTCATGAGCTAATGGTTGGCAAATGAATTCACAGCTAGGTTGTTAGTCTTTAAGGAGATTTTCTACCCCTTTATTAATCTAAGGACTCAGCCTGACATTAGAAATTCTACATAATTTGACTTCTCGTTAAATTCTTAAATACTTCTTACATGCCTACATATATACCTAGCAGTAGATTACATCTAAAGTTGATTCCCTAATATCCTCTCTTTCCTCCACTACTTAAACTGCCTGGCTTGAGCTGCTCCTTCTGACTGAAAAATGTATTACTTCTTGTTGCTCATCTTGCCTGTCAAAGTCCTTTCTCTCCCTTTAGATTGATTTTGAATCTAGCTCCTCTAGGTCTATGAGGAGTACTTGATTCTTATTTACCTCATCATTAGACTTAACTGGTAGAAATTTCAGCTGTAGGGCCTGCTAGTGGAGAAAACATTTTTCTATAATGTGAGCTTATTAGAAACTTCCTTTATATTGTATAGCAACATAATAAAAGAAATCAGAAAATGAGATACTTAATTTAACAAGGGTCAAGTTTTAATCATTCTGTATAGAATAATGTTGCATCAAAATGGAATCTATACCAATCTTTCGAATGAGAATGATATAAACCCAAAGGAAAACCACAGCTACTAATTTCATTATAATTAAATTCAATCTGATACTTCCATTTGAAGCCATTAAAGTAACCTTGTTCCAAGATGCAACTATGTGGTAACAGTATTAGCTCATTATCCACCCTTTATTTTTTAATATCCTTTTTAGGAAATTTATATAATAGAAATGGTGTGTGTTTTGATGACATTTATTGAAATTTGTAAATGAATAATTAGCTATTATAATAAAAATCTAAAACAGAAATTTTATATTAGGATGGTTATACTGTACAGGGCACAAACATGTAATTGCATGTTTAATATTCAAGTCATATCAGGCACATTTGAATCTATCATACACAAAATATTATACAGTATAAATGCATAATATCAGAAATGTTTTAGATAATCTCATTTCATATGGTAATAATTGCATATTTACATATTTTTTCATGTATTACTTCAATAAATATTTATTGAATTCTAAAAGCAGTAATGATAATATTAAGAACTTAATAAATATGTTGACAATTTTTAATGGGAAATTACTGCTGGGCACTTATTATATTTGAATTTTTAAAAAATCTTCACAGCAACACTATAAAAGTCATAATATTTTTATTCTCATTCTACAGATAAGGAAAATGAATATTAAGAAAGAAAAATAACTTGCTGAGGGTCACACAGCTAGTAAATAACAAACAGAGAGAGGCATTCTAGTCTGGCTGAGGATAAAACAACATGCTTTACTGCACCAGCCAGTGCTAATGACATATAAAATGCTTAAGGTTTGTGTTATTTAATGTTTAACTCTGAGACATTTAAGTAAAATATCAAATGATGTATTAGCATAATGGAAATACATTAATTTTCAGATTTTATAAAACACATTGTTGGTTGTGAAACAGATCTTGGGGAAAAGACTTCTTACTAAAATAGTTAAAGAAAGTATTTTCTCAAGAAAATAAAGTTCAAAATCAAAGTCTAATTGGCTACAAATCATTCTGCAAAAGATGTGTACTGAAAAATAATTTGTAGTTCAATATCTCCCTCTGCTGTTAGAAAACACTAATGAAAATTGTTTAAGCATATATATTAACTTAGATGATAGACTACGTTTATACACTTAAAACGTCAGAATACATTAAGATTTTCATAATCTTTATTTTCTTCTGTTTTGAAATTGTGACTCCTGTATTGTATTAAACATTTTCATTTCTTGAAATGTGTAAAAATGGCAACTGTTAGACATTAAACTGATAGTGAGTAACTTATATGATTAATTTACTCTCCTGAAATTTTATGTCTGTTATGTAGTTGTTTCAGGTAATCATTCTACTTAACAAGTATAACAAATAAAAGAAGACCTGCAAACTTGTTCTGTTACCCCAAATGATAAACATTTGCATTCATATTAATTTGCATTGGAATACTAATTTTTTCATTATAAAATTAAAATTTAAGAAAAAAAATTCCAGTTTCACAGATTTCCAGGGTAAGAAAATACTGTATCTAAATATATAATTTTAAATAGCTACCTTAATAAATTGATAGACTCTAAATACAATATTAAACAAAACTTCCTAATAATAAGGATTAAGAACAACAAAAAATCATAGATCATAAAAGTAAAATATATTACATGATTACCAACATTTTTCTTTCTGAAAGTATAACATAGATATTCAAAAGAGTATACCATTTTTGTATTTGCTAAGAATATTAAGTGTTTTATAAGTTGTTTCCTAAAATTATGTTTGTGGTAGGTAGTGTTGCATGTATATCCTTTAATACTTCCTATGTTTATGACAATCAAAAAACCCCAGAAAGTTGCAGATTAAATAAGTGGAAAAATTAAGTACTTTTAATGAAGGAAAGAGAGAATACAACAGTTAAATTAATCCTGATTAATCTAGGGGAAAAAAAGCATAAAGCTGTTTCTAATTGAATGAAATAAATTTCATAATGAAATTAATATGTTATTTATAGAAATATCTAGTATAATGATTTAACATAGTGCAAGCTTAAACTTTACCTGTTTGCTCCCATTTTTACATCTAGTTATTTAATCCCTTTCCTGTTTGTAACAATTTTTTTCCCTTGAGGCCAGGGGCCAATAACTTTACCACACTCTTCCTTAGATACTTCCAGCAATGTAACTATCTGCCAGGGATTCACCACACCTTCCTTTGAAAGAAATGTTCTCTTTTCCACCTAAATCATCATTGTGATGGTATAGCTATTATTCTGCCATGCAGTCTTCTAATAATTTTCTCTAATTTCTTCTTCAGGTATTCACTTCTATGATCACATACTGTTCCTTGTCATATTCACCAAATGTGTCATATTTAATTCATGAATTCGATTACAACACACCCTTCAGTGGTTTGATAGTTTAACACCCAACATTCTGGGAAAGAACCAAACAAACTCAAAAGAACAACAAAAACAACGAGAAAAAACTCAGTACATGTTGTTTGACAATTTATCTGACATATATACTCCCACAACAGCTAATTAAGAAATAATATTGTGAAATCATTGGGCATAGAGCTGTGAAAAGCACAAAATCACACAATCAAGCCAGCTCCAGCACATAACTAATCTCTCTGACCACAATCTTCATTACAGACTCCTTGTTTGTTCAAATATTCCCACTACAACTTATTTTAAACCCCATATGAATTTCCAGTTAATTTTTATAGCCCAATTTATCTTGGTTTCTAACAATAAGAATGAATTTCTTGCTTGCATGCATTCCAAGCAGTTATTTCTGGCCAGGAATCTGTCCTCTTCACAGTGATTAAAGGGTTCTGTCTCTTTACACTTATGGTGCTCACAAATTTTAGAACCTCCAAGTCCCTCACTTCTAATTATGGAAACAGGGAAAAACAGAGAGAACATGAAGGATTGCCAGACCATTATAGGGCAGACCCAGAAGGGGTGTATATCATTTTCAGTACATTACATTGGAGGTTTGGATGAACTAGATATTTGGTAGAAACTAGAAGTCGCTAGTACATTTTCTTTATTGCAGTTGACTTTAATTTGGTTTTAAATGACAGTGGTATTAATATTTTGTAGTCTCTTTGATTGATAAGCATGGCACAGGGTTTTTTTCTGATAAAACATGCCATGTTCCTATTTCACCTCAATTTGAAAGAGGATATGATTAAATTCCATTCCAGAAAAGAAAAGCTATGGAAAACTTTTTCTTTGCGAAGTCTGAGGAGGATGAAGAGAAAAATAAAAGTAAAACATTAAGATCATAGACCTCTGTTGCCTTACCCCTTTTTTCTCAACTCATGTGTTAACCTTGAAGAAGTGTATACATGTATAGTATATTCCAAATAAGTACCAAATAACATGAAACATGGAATCAACTAGTGATACATTTCTCTGTATGTGAACTGGAAGAAGCCATAAGTCTCTAAGACTCACATCCATCCATGTAACTACGTTCATGGCTGTTGAAGGGTGATAGATACATAAGCCCATGTAAATACTCATGTCTGAACTCTTGCTTGTGATTTTCAAGATATAATGAAGTTCTCATGTACTTTTGGGAGATGATTTATAGAAGATAAAAATAAAAATTGGTTGATTTGTAATTTGGGGACATAGTTTGATTTTAGAATATAAAACTCCACATAGAATTTATATTTATGCTGGCATTTACAGGAAAAATGATGAGTCAGAAAAATGGCTTAATTGTGTGTCTATATTTGTGATAGTGGGGTGCTTCTTGTGAAAAAAGACAAGATATATATGAGATTCTGGCAATTGCAGTCCTCACTAGTAAACATTTGGAAGGAAACTAAGCCTGTGATATACACATGGAAGATTAAATACTTTGTATATTCCATATCCTCCCAACACCATGGCCAAGTGTATAACTGAAGATCCCTCTTCATTTCTCTTCTAGAGCTGAAGTACATGAAAACACATAATCAGGCTATGGAAAGTAGCCTGATATGAAATATACTAAAGAAGACTTTAAGTTTCCAGTCATATGTTTCTGCCATAGAGAATGCCTAGCTCAGTGAAGGAGTGCATGTTACAATTAGAATCAGGCTTCTATTTACATGACCATGTTTAGATGTTAAGTTTGACATACCTCATATATGGTGTGCTCAGATTTTTTGTTCTCTAATACACATATATTTCACTGAACCAAATATTTCACAGGATTATCATTGGTAAAAAATACAAAATTTAAAAATCAAATCTTTTTTTTAGCATATATAATCCAGTCCTACACGTTTTAAAAGAGGGAACATTCCTAAACATTAGATTTCTGACTGACCCACTCTAAATCCTGTAAATTCCAATAATGAAAAAATTAAGCTTCAGCAGAATGAGGTTCTCATCATGAAGCACCTCTAAGGCTCTCAGAGCTGTATTTCACGTGCAGCGTTTATCTCTGTGCTGATCTCTGGCCCCTTGGGGCTACTGTTTACCAAGCTGGCAATGCTGAACCTGACAATTTTCTGGCTTGCTTATGCCTTCATAGCCCTCCCCTGACAATAGCATCTATTGAGGTCCTTGCTGGAGATATTTTACTTTCTCTGAACTGTGATTTTTCAAAAGTTTGGAAGTTTGGGATCTTCACCTGAGTGGCAAGAGGTGAGATGACCGCATCACAGATACCTCGAGGACTGTAATTTATCTAGTGGCCAGAAGGAGAAGGTTGAAGTGACTTAGAAGGTTCTACAGTTCTAGTAAGAGCTACTGGGGGCTGAGGGAGCAGAGAATGACCATCAATCTTAATACAAAACAGAACAAAAAAATCTTAATATTTACCCAACTGAAAAACATTGATAATTCATTCATATGTTAAGATGTTTTATGCACCTTATTCAACTAGGGGGACAAAAGAAGTAGTCATGGGGGAGACTAAGTAAGTTATAGAAGGTGTTCAGTGTGAATATTTGTGGTCCCTATACATCTATGACACTGCACTCTCTTAGTTTTTGTTTTAATTAGATTGTGCTTTCTCAGTTTACCGGACTAGCCCTTTAGGATTTTGTGTTCAGATATTTTGTAATGTTGAGGGGGAAATTTATTTCTCTCCTTAAAAACGTTTAAAAAAACACATACACACGTCTAGTATATTGCTTTCCAGTCCTTCTTCTTGATATAATTAAGGCACATAATTTCTTCATGTATTTAATTTAAAAACATAGGATGTTTGGGCACTAGAACATCTAGTATTAATTTCTAGCTTATATGAAGCAGAAAACAGCAATAGCTGCTTTCCTGCATGCATTCACAATTCATTGACTATTATGAGAGTTAATCTTAAGGAGATTAATCTAGTGGATTTTAATCATGGTAAATTCTATGGCATGATTTTGCTATTAAACACACTGTCTAGAAAATATATTGAAAAAAGGGGATTGATATTCATCTACAGCTTGTACTTGTCAGAAGAAATGTGATGTAAAAATTACTTCTGGTCTTTATGAGCCACCAGCGGTTCTAAAATATTAATATCAAGTATTTTTGAGAAGATGTCAGTAGGTTAGTTAATGTAGAGATGACTCATATAAAAAGAAAAGCACTCATAACTATTTCAGCTTTGTTTTGAATTAGATATGATTTTCAAATGATTAACATTTATTGCTTTGCTTTGAATTAATCAGATATGATTTTCAAATGATTGACATTTTTTAAATGTAAAATGATTTACATCTTTCTAAATTTAAAATGCATTATTTATTAATGAAAAATTATTGATTAAATGAACTAATATTTTCCAAGAATATATGAATTGATTACAAAATTATTTAGTAAAATGGTCTATCTCTTTAATTAAAATTTTGAAGTAAATGAATTCAATTCTCTTAAGTGTTATACATACTTTAAAAAGCTAATAAAACCAAATATATGTACACTGTAAGTATAAAACTAAATGCACACATAAAGCAAAAGTGGTTAATATAAGGACTTCAATTGTTTTTATATTTCTCATTATTTTTACACCTTCATAAGTTTCAATTTTTATGTGTTTAGGCCTTCAGTAATTCTACAAGAATCTAATCTTACAGTTTCTTAGTACTGTATTAATCTTATGGTATTGAAAGGAAAAAGAAAAATCTCATAAAACAGGTGAAGTTGCAAATTCTGAGTTGACAATTTATTCCTGATTATTATGATGAGTTTCCATTGTATAGATGCATTTATTTATATCAATAAAAATATGCAGCTTTCACAGAGGTTTAAATTTATGTAATTTAGCACTTTCTTCTGAAATTGTCTAAGTCCATTCATTTCATCAGTACTATTTCTTTGGAAACTGCCACACCGTGTCTCTGTAATCAGTTCCCTGGAGCATCACAGGCTGTGTGTCATGTGTCAACACATGTGAATCGTCCATCACATTTAAAGTAATTAGGAAGCACTGGTATCCGATTCTCTTTTTTTCTAAGTAGGCAAATATGGAAACAGGGAATCATAGCTAAATTAAAGAAAGCTGGAAAAAATAGCTATTGTACTGGGAAAAGGAGGAAATGATATGCATAAATGAAACCCTACCCAAAGTCCGAGCGTGCTTTAGCACATATTTAATTATCTAAAGTACTCAGAGGAAACATTCTATTCACAGATATAAGATATCAGCGTGGAAACCTGTAAATCTAAAGAGAGGGTGTAACATGTTTAAATATAGATAAGCAAAAACACTGGATTTCTAATATGTTTGTAATAATTAGTTTGAAAATATATGGGAAATTATCTCATTTGAAGTGAAAATAAAATTATCAAATGCCTAATACTAAACTTAGTAAAATAATTGTGCAATATTTGTTAAAAATCAATGAGCAAAACTTTATTAAAAGACAGAAAATCATGCCTGGATTAATTAGAAGCATATTATGCTCCTGAAACTAATATTGAGAAATGTGAGTTCTATCCAAAATTAGTACATAATTTTGATGTAAATCTAAAGTAGTTGAGTTGATAATAATGTTTTACCGGGGATGGAAATATGCTAAATAGCAAACAAATTTGTCCCCAAATCCCAGCCCATTAAAGAAGGAGGAAGTGGAGGAATAGGAGAACTAAGCCTACCGATATGAACATATATTCAGGGGTTGAACACAAGACTGTCAAGTAGATAAAATATGTAGAATCAAAAACCCAGTAAAAATAACCAAGAATATTTGTGAATCCAGGAATAAAAATAGCTAATTGGTTCATTTTTATATTAGATTCTGCTCTGTATATTTTTATATATTAAGTAAACTACATAAATAAAACTAAATAGCAAGAACTATTTTTATCATTTTTTAAAATAAGGAAATGGAAGGACAGAGAGTTTAAACAACCTGAACAAACTGACTTATAAATATTACCAAAATTTGAACCTAGGAAACCTGGCTTCAAAATTTGAGCCCATAACCATAACACTGTATCACTTTTAGTGTTTAATAAATATTGTATTTCTTATTAATGGAGAAATGACAGGCTACTTAACAAACTGTTAGGAAAAACTGTCTAATCCATTATACCAAAATAAAAATCAAACAGACAAAAATTAAAACCCTAAATTAAAAAATAAAAATAACGATGTTATATTTTTGCTTCATATCATATACTTAGTAATATTCAGATGGGTTAAAAATATAAACTCAAAGCCAATTAGAAATGTATTCATCCACAATAATTTTATAATCTTGAAATCTTAAAATGGGTAAGGACTTTTCTAAGCAAGGCACACCATATACGACCCTAAGTGACTTAAATTCCTGGCACACAGTAGTTAATACTCATTTGTTGAATAAAAGTATGACTGAATGAATGAATGAGATGAGATGAATGAAATAGGATACTTACTATATACTTTCTCCATATGATATATCTTAAGGGAAGATTTATCATCTTTTTCCTCCTAAATAATCTTCTCTTATTCATGCCTTATCCTAAAGGAGATCACTAATGTTTAATCTGTTTCTAAGAATCTCTGCACATAATACTGGGGATCAATAATAAGTTTTAGATATCATTTGGTCACAGGATCAGACACTGCATTTTTTCTGAGCAAGGTAGGGCAAGTGGTATCTTAAGTAATCATGTGAGTGTATCAGAAGAGTATTCTGTACATCCAATTATGACCGGGAAAAACAAGAGAGAGGGAAGAGTTGATTTTCTTATCAGAATGATTCTGGGGATAAGGGAGACCCTGAGACACCCCCCCCACACACACACACACACAGAGCTTATATGTTGTGGCATCCATTTAGGATATAGCTTTGATGGTAGTTAAAATTTAAATTTCTGTAAGGAAAATTGGAGTTTGAGTTGATATCATCTATTGGCATCATAGTGTGTATGAAGGCTCTCAGGGTAGACCTGAATAAGGAGGATCATATGAGGAATTGATTAGATGTCATTAGAATACTCTGAAGATTAAGGGCTTGCCTTCAAACTTTATCTAAATCCTTAATCCACTGTAAGCAGAGTCCACTGAATCTTTGTGGACCTTACTATCCTATAATTCCCTGCTACTCTATGCATATATACATACACACACGCACGCACACATACACACACACAAGTGAATTGCATAAGGCAAACAACAAGTTTTTCAAATACTTGATTATTATTTTTTGTTCTAGTTAATCCAAGTTTTAATAGTCAAAATGCAGATTTTTTATAATATAAGAGGAAATCTAAAACTTTGAAAATAAGTTACCATATTCTTGTAAAGCTGCATATAGAAATATACAATGATGTGTGTGTGCATGCTCATACAAGCTCATACAAGTAATAATTGGTTAGAAGATATATGGAGACTGTCTCGTTCAAGTTGAAAACAAATTATCAAATTTTACAAGCATGTACACACTCACTTCTCAAACTCTGGGATATAGATTATTTTAATCTTATTTTACCATTATGCAAGAAAAATACTATACTCATTCCAGGGAAAATAAAACTAGGATCAGTAGAAGTAGTCTACTTAAAATAGTTTCCTTTATATAGTAACATAAAAATAACTTTAAAACTTTCTACAAAATATTTTGAAAATAAATTCTAAAGAGTCCTATGTTGCTTTTGTTTTCCTAAAAAAAGCCAAAAGTATAATCTTTTTCTGAACTATATTTATGTGATTGCTTAATTAATATAGTTAAAATGTAGATGAACTACTCACTAGAATACATTTACATTGATTTCACAATTTTTGGGGGGAGAAAAGTTACTTACAATCCTATAAGCTACTCTTTGTTTGTTTTTCTCCTTGTGCTCATTGTCACAAAAGCCAGGAGTCATTTTATTATTTTATACTGCTTTTTTAAATTAATTCCTCACCAGCAACTTCTATAATCCTGGCCCCTCAGGTACATTATAAACTATCATATGTTTAATTACATCTAGATCACAAAAACGTACAACCATTCTTTTCCCATTGCTATTATTTCTAGATGAGTTAGAGTGTTATCTTCAAGATTTCTTAACCCAAATCATGTTAAACATTGCAAAACAAGCTCTTAATCTTTACTTCACATCTTTTCTTCATGTTCAACTTTATGATCTCTAAAACAAAAAGCCTTTGAGGCATTCTCGTTAGGCTGTTTATCCTCTTAGAAGAAAACCTTTAAAAAAAAAGAGGAAGTTATAGATACCATTAAAAAGGTAGAAAACAAAATTGAAGTGTGAGTAAAATTCAGTTTTACTTTATCTTGCATATTGCTTTTTATAACCTCCAGCAACTTAGGATATCCATAATGTGTAGTATATTTGCATAGATAAAAGTGATGGATATATTCCTCATTAAGATTGTTTCCTCAAAGGACTGCTAAATCTTTTTAGATTTTTGGCAGAATAATAAAAAAGTCAAGTATTACGATCAACTTTCAGTACACTTTTTAATTTTTTTCAGTCTAATGTCTTTCCTTTTGCTTTTGAACTTTCAGTAAGTAAAAGCAACCAAGAGGCTATGAGAAATTGCATCATAGACAATGAATATATGTGTTGACTAAGCAACAAAATAGTTGCTTTCTTTTACTGGCTGTTTATTTGCAAAATAGTAAGTGGGTTATTCCTTCTTTGTAAATCTAGAACTAAAAGCAAGTATAAAATACAAAAAATGTCTTTAACACTCTACGTCCCCAATAGTATCTACGACCCTCTATTTTAAACCTGAGTTTCAGAGAGATGTGCTTCAGATGAATTACTGCAGTCCTCTCTGTCTTTAAAAAAGAACAGTAATATCACTGCACTGACATTTTCTTTTACAGTGACACTAGAATTACTAATACCACTATAGGGCTGTCTGAAACTGCTCACTTCAAAGCTGGTAATGTCCCTTTTTCATTTTATATCCTTTATAGACTGTCTTCACTTTAGAGGTTAGTAATTCATTTCCATTGAAATGTTCATTGGAATAATTCAGTAGTATTTTCAGGATCTGAGACACTGAGAGTAACATAAGAGAACTTGCTGGAAGCTTTTGTTTTATTTTAGACTTTTACTAGAAAAAAATTTTTTGAATCTCTTTTTTGTACTAAGTATGGAGAAATCTATAGTAAATAAAATATATGCAAATGAGTATTATGTAAAACAATATATGTGTGTATTTTAAATGATTATAATAAATGAGTCACATCTTAACCTCTAGTAAATTTATAATATTCTGATATTTTCTTATAGACAGATTGGTCAAAAAAAGAGGAAAAAATACAACTTGAAATTGAATACACACAGATCTGACATATGACATATATTTTTACAGTTCAGGCTGTGGCTATCTAAACTGACCTTAAATCTAGAATATAATGATCTGACTTGAAAAGTACTTGAAAGAGAATATGATTCAAATAAGTTACGTTTATTCAGCATTGAAATAATCTAAAAATTCTTGCTATGATGGAGGACAGTGTACAAAGATATTTCTCAACGTTTTTTGCCCAAGCCATTCCTTCTATTATTTGGCAACTATTTGTCACTTGTGATTAGGCTATAGGATAAAATAATCATCAGATGAATTTCCTGTTTTCTCTGATTTCATAGTGCAATGAAGACATTTTTTTTGAGCCTCCATTGAAGTACAAGAAACATATCCAATTTGTAGATTAGCAAAAAAAGGATCAATTCTTGTACTTAGAAGTGTATAGTACATTGGTTGTGCAGTCCAATAACACATTTACAATTTTTGGTTATTTTGAAAGAACATAAATTATGCTATTCATAAATACCTTAATGCAACATTGTTGTTTGAAAAATAAGGTAAAGTTTATAATAGTGCAACCACTTTACATACAGGTCCTTCAAATCTTAATGTCCAAGAAAACCAGATGCAACAAACTGATGCATGTTTGCTCATTCTGAAGACAGGATTATTCCAGTATTCAGGAAAAAGCAACTATCAATCAAACAAACAAATCTTTGTATTAATTCAACAAGACTCAGCTGGGCAGATGTCTAAATGCGTTAGCATAGCATGTCTGTGAAAGAATAGAAATATTAATAGATTAGCTGTGTCTCTCTCATCCACATTTCTAATTCCTCACCTTTAGGGGATTTACTTATAAATACTATATTGCCTGACATTGACTCATGACCACCAATTAGTCCCATCACAATATTCTACCTCTCACTGACTTTTCTTATTATACATGTTTTTCTAAATTTCCTTTCCTTCAGTGTAATTTAAATTTCCTGAGTCTATTTTTCATAGAACTTGACTATCTTCTAGGAATCAAGAAATTACATAATGCTAAGGGGAGTATATAATGTTATTGAGTTTATATATTATTCTACCATTCATCTCTATCATCTTCTTATTAAAAATTTATTGTATTACCTGCATGAAATAAACTGCAAAGTGTTCGGTTTAATGAGTTTTAGCAACTGTATACATCTGCGTGTACACCTATTACTGGGTGTATTAGTCAGAATTTCCAGATGAACAGAACAAATGGGAGATAGATGATAGATAGATAGTTGATAGATAGATGGTAGATGTATATAGACAGAGATAGATATATAGGAAGAGATTTATCATGAGTGATTTGCATGTGATTATGGAGGCTAGGAAGTTCCACAGTCTGCCAGCTGCAAGCTGGAGACCCAGGAAAGCCAGTGGTGTAGCTCTTGTCCAAGTCTAAAGGACTGAGAACCAGAAGAGCCAACGGTGTCAGGACCTGTCTGAATCCTAAGCCTCCAGAACCAGGGCAACAGAACCTTGATGTCCAAGGGCAGGAGAAGATGGGTGTCCTAGCTCAAGCAGAGAGCAAATTTTCCCTTCCTCCACCTTTTTGTTCTCTTCAGGCCCTCGATGTATTGGATTAAGCCCACTTGCATTGGTGAAGACAATTTCCTTTACTCAGTCTACTGATTCACATGCTGATCTGTTCTGGAAACACTCCCAAAGACACACTCAGAAATAATATTTTACTAGCTATCTGGTTATCCCTTAACCTAGTCAAGTTGACACAAAATGAACCATCATAGGGGCAATGCTTGTATTTATCCTGCTTGAGTTTCCTGAGCTTCTTAAATTTGTAGTGGGTGTCTTTCATCCATTTTGAAAGCTCTCAGCTGTTATGTCTTTATTTCTTCTGCCCCATTTTCACTCTCCTTTTCTTTTTTGGCAAGCTGGTTGTGCACTAGGCCATATCATGTTCTACCACATATCTCCAATTCTTTCTTTTTCTTTTTTAGCCTTTTCTAAAAAAATTTTCAGTATAGACTTTTTTTTATTATTAATTCAAGTTCATTTTTTCCACTGTTCAGTACATTAATTTTTAGAATTCATCAGTGACTTCTTTATTTATGATGTATTTTAATTTAACATTTCTTTCCATTTTATTCTTCTTATTGGTTTCTTTGTCTCTGATAATTTCCCCATAACATAATACACGTTGCTCACAATTTTAAGTATGTACTTGGGCATTTTTATTATAATTACTTTAGAGTCACTTTCTGAGAACATCAGTAGCAGGGAAATCTAGTTTCTGCTTCTACTGATAGTTTCTTTTATGACCATGTGTCATATGTTCTTATTTATTCCTGTGTATTGTGATACTAGTGTAGTACTGTTAACCTTTTAAAATGACATGCCCTTTCTTGAGCCAGATTGAGTGGGGAGCTGAATCAGTCTGATCAGTAGATGAGCAAGATCTGGATTTTTTGAATGTTTAATTTTTTTTTTTTTTTTTTTTTTTTTCTTTTTGCGGTATGTGGGCCTCTCACTGCTGTGGCCTCTCCCGTTGCGGAGCACAGGCTCTAGACGCGCAGGCCCAGCGGCCATGGCTCACGGGCCCAGCCGCTCCGCGGCATGTGGGATCCTCCCAGACCGGGGCACGAACCCGTATCCCCTGCATCGGCAGGCGGACTCTCAACCACTGCGCCACCAGGGAGGCCCGAATGTTTAATTTGATTCAGTTTACTAATAGGTTCAAATATTTTTAACGATAAGATCAGAACTTTTCCTTTTTTGGGAGATATGAGGAAGGATGAGATTCTATAGATCTTTTTGTGCTTTACGGCTGAGGCTCGATTTTTGGCACTGTAATTTTCTTTAAGCTCTATACTCTCCTGCCAGCTTTCTGTTTAATGTGAAATTCTTCTTTCTTTTTAGTCTTGACTATGCTTTCTGTGCCTAGAGAGATCTTTTTGAAGGATTTGTGTAAGAGGGGTTTCTCTCAGAATTTTGTCATCTCCCTCTTACCTCCATCTACAGTAGATTTTCCTATTTTCAATGCTCTATCAGTAATGAGAAGAGCCATAGGTCTCTACTCTCTTATTAAATGTAGGTCACTTTCCATAAAGTATTTCACTTATTTATTTATTTATGTTTTGCATATTAGTTCTCTGATGATTTCAGGGAAGCTAGGATATTTAAGTGGGTCTGGCTTGTTGGGCTGTTTATGTGAAAGCTACAATCTGTTGCAACTATCTAGAACACAAAAGAAACAGAGGTCTCTCTCTCACACACATACATACGCACTTTTGTTGTTTTGCTGATAACAAATAATTAATTTATTAGCAAGACTTTCCATTCATTTATCAACAAGATGCTTTGTAGACCTATGGCTAAGAGACGATGTTAATATATAGCCACTTACTCCTTTCTAGGACTGGTAAATAACCTAGTCGGAACATCAGAAAAGGAAATTCCCTGTTATTTTAGGTAAAGTTATTCAATGTTGAATCATCACTGCAATCTGGGCATTTCCTCTTGTGTGATCTTTATTCTGTTATTTAAGGTGTTTTAATTTATACTTAAATTTTTCCATGTTCTTAAATATGATTATTAGGTTTATCTTAAGAATACGCTCTTTATAATAGCTTTCTCAAGTGATTTGCTAATATCTTTAGGTGTTCTTTGTAAAGAATTATTAATTTTTTGTCCATCTCATTTTAACTATAATAGGGTTTGCCGTAATTTTACTGCAACCTATTTCTTGCTTGGTCTCCAACAAGAAAAAGAAACAGGAGAAGAACCAAGTGAGCTATCATGGTTCTCAAAAATCTTGTATTAAGCCTCACTATCATATATTTTTTATCATTTTAATCTTTAAGAAAACAAATATTAACATGTTTTAAATACCCATCAAGTGTCAAATCTAGAATCCATTAGCAAACATAACAGGTATGAACATGTGCATGTATGGGAGTGACTGAAAAAATACAGCCCTATTTCCCCCCAACACTTCAGTTGGTCTCACGAGCTTCCCTTTTCTGAAGTTGCCAGAATGACCCCAAATTTTCTTTTATTTGTTTATAAAAATGTTAGATCCATTTTAGTCATCATCCTTCATCCTATTATATTCTCATAGTAACTCTTCATTAAGCAAAACATTTGGAACTGGTTGGCTTTAGTTTGGAAAATCCTAGGTTTGCTACTGTTTTCCTTGACATGGTTTAAATAGCACTTTGTTTTACACTCTGCAACATGCTGAGGAAGAGCTATAAAGTACTGAAATATTCATGTTTTTGATCCATTGCAGTCATTCCCTAGTGCCTTCTGGGTTTTGCAAGAATGAGACAAAGAGGAGTTATATAAGTATCAGCAGTATTGGGGCCTTTCAAAATAAACTTTACAAATGAAGTATTTGGGAACAGTTTGTGTTTGTCAGAGATAAACTACTGAAACTAAGCAAACTTGGTAATTTATTAGAGTTTGCAGAACACATAGACAAAGAGCAGGTTATTATTTTAATAGTAACACAATAAAAATTAACATGAAAATTATGACATTTGGATTTTATTTTCTCCTTTTAATTACTATGCATAATAATAAAGTTATTAGTTCTGTAGTCATTAAATACATTTTATGTCAAAGAGATTAAAAAAACAGTGTCAAGTTGGGGTGTGATGTCACCAAGATGGCAAAATAAGAGGACCCCAGCCTCCATTCCCCCATGGTTATCAATTACTAGGCAACTATTCATGAACAAAAATTGCTTTGGGAGAGCTCATGAGTCTATGTAATAGACTTCGGCAAGATAGTGGAAAAAGAAAACACTAAGAATAATCACACAAAAAAAGAAGGAAGAACAGCCTCAGTTTTCCTGCATTACCCCACCCCCAGCAATACCAAAAGGGAGCTCACCAGCTAGAATAGTTCCCCTCCCTGGGAAAGGGAGAGTGAGATGAGAGACCAGCTTCCCCAACCTTTCAGAGTGCCCTCAAAGGACCTGCTTTGGTCTCAGCCCTCCCAGAGACCAGCAAAGCTGAGACAAGTAGAGGCACCTAGGAAAAAGGAAGAAGAGCAGCAGCCTTATAACAGGAGGAACTGTGGTTTCCAGTAAGCTCCTCTGCAGAGAACCCCAGCAACTATTGCCACGGAAGAAATCAAGGACCACCACAGCTGCCTTGGACTCCTTGCAGATTTCATCAGTTTTACCCCACAGGTATTTTTGTTGGCAGATGCCAGCCACCTGGGTCCCCAGCCCTGCTTTGTTTTCTCCACCCTCACTAGAGCCTGGGATCCACATAGCAGCCAGCCCTGGCCTCAGTGGCTGCATGAGTGCAAGATACTAGCCTGGATCCCTGCAGTTCCCTCACTACCAGGGAAACGCTTGAGATTAGCCCTTCCAGTTATGCGCTTGCATGCTGCTGACCTGACCTCATTGCCCTCTACTGCCATGTGTGTGACCTTAGTGAGATCCTGCAGCCACAAAAGTGCACACCAATAGCCAATGCCTCCAGAGCTGCGTGTGGGCCCAGATTCAGCCCTATCTCTAGTCCCTGGGTTGCACCATTGAGCTCAACTAGTTAGGGACCTTCCTGGCAAGGGCTGAGGCCAACAGCAGGCACACTGGTGGCTGCGGGGTCCCTGCTGTAGGTATATATTACCATGGATGCTGGGTCTCCCCACAGGCCCAGGACAGTGGAGGCTGGTATCTGGAATCAGGCCAGGTGTGAGCAGATGCACAACTGGAGGAGCTAGTTGCAGGTGGGCATGGTGGTGCAGGCCAGTGATGGGAGACAGGGCTGGGTCTGGGGCCACAAGCAGCTGAGCATGCCCAGCCTGTTGGTATACACATCTGTGGCTGCAGGGTCTCCCTGCAAGCTGTACACATGGCCGTGGAGACAAGGCATGTATATATATTTTACTATTATATCCTTGTAGCTCAAACCACAACCTGGCACAGAATAGACAGAATAATTGTTAAAAATTAATAATCAAACACTTAGATGTATTAGTTTTGTTTTACAGAAAAAAATTAAAATCCCATCCAAGCTAAAAAAGGATGAGATGTAAAGCACAAATTTATCATTTACAGTTCTCTTATTTCTGTTTTGAAAATAAATGTAAGAAAGCCATAAATGAAGTCCTTTACTTCACAATGAGTCATCTTTTAAATTTGCTGTTAGTATAATTCAGTAAATTGGTAATGTAGCAAAGATAATTTCTTCTAATATGTAAGGAGCTAAATTTTCAAATAACTTAAATGATCAGTTTTTCTCTAAACAATTTAATAACACAAGAATATGACATAAAACATCCAACCTCCTTTAAGAGTAGATCTGATTGCATTTTCAGAAATTACGAAAATTTGCTTCAATGCCTGAGTACACTTAACATATGTGCCTTGTTTGGAAGCTAAGTTAATTTAATAATAACATTTAAGAGTGTACTATTAGAGAAACATACAATCTTATTTTCTCTGATCTATCCACAAAATAACTGCCTTAGATACTAGCCTAAATGATTCCTCAATAAACTTTATGTATTTAAGTACATCCTTGCAAAAAGCTCAGATTTCTCCACTTAAATATTCCAGAGCACCAGGCTAGCAAAGACTATCAGCATCTGGAGACAGCATTTTCAGACAGATCGGTACAAGATGAGACTAGTAGGAGATGAAAAAAGGAGAAGGATTTAAACTGCACAAGTTCACATATACGGTATTTGTATATTTCAAATGAGGATCTTGGCACTCAGGATGGTTAAATGACTTACCAATGACACCAGGAAATGATAATCATCAGATTTGAGGCTTATGTTCTTTGTACTACATGATGAAGGAAGACTTGTACCTAAATTCCCCTTTTTTCCCCCAAAGAATGAAATCTCCTTACTAAACTCTAAAAAATATCTGGGCCATGCCATCTCTGGGATAAATAGTAGAACAAAATCATTATGCACGTGTGTGTGTGTGTGTGTGTTTGTGTGTAGTGTGTTTAAATATGTGTGCCTGTGTGTTGTAAGTGTTTAGATGTGTTGATTCTAAAATAAATCATTTCTACCTGTATGTAGTGGCACTAGTAGTGCCTGTGATACCTTGTAGGATTATTGTCCTGGACTCTTTACTCCCTCCGGCAAGGTAACTTTGCTGTGCCCTCCCTCTCTGGGCAGAGTATATTCACTCTGCCACATTGATGATGGTACTGACCAAGTGACTCGTATCCATCACCTATACGTGACACAGTGAGAGACACCTTGAGTGTACATTCATTATTTCCTTCCTTTTCCTTCCCACCATCTCTTCCCTCTGTTCTTCATTTTCATTTAATACCAAACATTACTGAACTTCTTCCCCATAACTGCACTCTTCTAGCATCTGGGAAGGACAAATGATTTATTCTAACCCTTTAGGGACTTACCATAGATGAGGAGATGGAGTTACTGGTTGTGAAGAGAGAGAAGAAAAAGTTCCTAACTGATGAATTACATTACAATGTAGGACAGAGATTTAGTCAAAGTTCAAGAGGACCATTCAAAGAGAAACCATTACTTTCACTTTGTGAAGTAAAGATCTTCTCGAAGGTGATGAAAATTTGCACATTCATTACAATTTCTGTAACAGTAGTATCAAAATGCGTATATAACATTTTATTTTATTTATTCTTCAACTATTTATTCATTTTAAATACACATTCCCTACCAGATATTGCTAGTGAACCTACAACAATAAAACAGGAAATTGAAAATCAGATCACTTAAATTTTCACTTGGTCCATTGTACTAGTCTCATTTGTCCTCTCCTCATATACGACTGTCTATGAATATTCTCATGGTTGTTAATTCTATTATCCTTGAAGGTAACTTTAGAGTATGAAGGGTAAATTAATTGCTTTTAATGTTTATAAGGATGACAGGGTATTTAGCTTGTGTCACTAACAGTTTTCTTGATTCAGCAACTACTTAAAAATAGTTTTCTAATATACTAGAGTGTTATAATTAACTGACAGTTTACGCTTTCTAATCTGTAAAGACTAAGCAGAGATTATTAATAGTTGATATTTAGCTACAAAATTACTAAATGAAAATAACGAGACACATGGAGATAGACAATTTTTCTAAAGGAATTAAATACTTTATCAGCTTAAGTTTTAGCAGAAGCTGACTGATTCTGTTGAGAAGCTCACCTGGTCATTTCAGAAACATGCTAATTCTACTCTTCCCCCTCTGAAGGGTAGAAGGTACTACCTAGTGAATTTTCAGGAGTCAGGTCTCGGCTTCAGACCTTGCATTGTAAATCTTAAGACCCGGCCTGGAGCCTCAAGCACAGTCACTCAAGTTTGGTGCAAGAATGTTATTTGTACTTTTTAGCGTTTCTTTTTTATGGTTCTTGAGGTAATTGTGAATATTTTATATTAATTTTTTAGGAAAAATGATTGTCATCATGTTTCCTTAGTTTTATATTTAATCTGACAATTCTGTTTAATTTTATTACTAAACATTGACAAGTACATTTTCAGTAGGCTAAGGCATTTTACTCTGGATATTTTTAAAATTTAATTTTCTCTTGCCGATCAATTGTCTTTTCTCTAGCAGTATGCCCTTGAAATTATAAATCTGAACTTGATAAAATGAATTGCCTTTTGAATAGAATTAGTTTTTTAAGTGAGCAAAAGATACATTTATATGTTTTTCCCTTCACCCTTACTCTGTTCAATCTAATTCAAAGTCTGTTTGCTATATTGCTACTTTATTCTAAATCCATCTACCATCTCATATTAGCATCTACCAATATGACCCAAACTTCCTTAACTTTGATGGACGCTTCCATTTGTTCTTCCTGTTTCCATTTCTAAGTTCCTAAAATATCAGTACTATTCTCCAAGCAGCAAAGGTTATCTTTAAAAAAAAAAAAAAATACTCTCATTATCATAACTCTTCCTTGCACAAAATCCCCCAATAGTTTTCCTTTGCAATGAGAATAAAAAGCAAACATTTTTTCATGGCCTACAAGACCATCTGGTTCTTGCCTATTTCTCTGCTACCTTATACTACATTCCTTCTTCATCTCTAACCATACACATAGTAATTTCTCCTTCCTCTTTTAATGTTTCAAGTTTATTTCTTTAAAGAGACCTCCTCTGACATCCCTGACTACAGTAACGGCCTCATAATTCTGCTTAGCTCATTGTCTTCATGAAATGTATCAAAATTTATTCTATATGGTTAATTTATTTACTAGTTTTAAAATTATATCTCCTCAATAGAAAGGGACCTTTTCTGTATTGTTAAGTGCTAAAATCCCAGTAAGTAAGACAATTCATGATATATGTTAGTCATTTAAATCATTTTTAAAGTCAATTTATGGGATGAAAAGTGTATTAAATAATACAGTGCTACTTGTAATATATGTTGTTTTGTATGGCATCTGTAGAAATTGAAGCTTATTTTCTTAATATTATAAGACTCCCCCACCCCACCCCTCAAATAGCCTATGCCCTGACATAATCATCTCCGCTTGAGTGTGGGCAGGAACTGAGTTTATGATGGGACATGACATCCAGAGTTAGGTTATGCCCTATGACAATGGTGAAGGGATTTTTCAGATGTAATTAAGAAACCTAATCAGAAAAAAAGAAAGAAACCTAATCAGTTGAATTTTAGTTAATAAAAAGAGCAGACTTTCCTGGTGAACCTGACCTAATAAGATGTATCTTTAAGGGAGGCTGGAAGCAGTAACAGAAGCCTTTGGCCTTGTTGGTGATAAATGATTCAAGGACACAGATTCACTCCATCTTGTTATTTCAACATAAACAAGGGCATTGTCCTTTTACACATGTTCAGATTGTACTCATGAAAACAAGAAGGCCCCAGTTGAAGTTAGAGACTCTCTTTTTATTTGAAGATGACATAGGAGCAAAGAATAGAAAGTATTATCTAATCTAGTATCTTTGTAGATCCAATTAATAAGCTTTACGTAGAATAATAAAGTTGATTTCATATGACGTTTTATTCCCTCAGGCATGTATCACTATAAATAGCTGTGAATACAGAATATTCATTTTGTAAAGAGTAAAGTCACATTATTTTATGAGATGAACATTTGAGATGAATATAAATCTTGCATTTTGGTAGAACAATTTTATTACATTAAAATGTTCTGTTTAGGTATTTGAATTAAAGTCATCTAATTATAAAGTACTATGTATTCCACTTTATATTAAATTTAATATCATTTTTTCTAGACAGTGAGAACCCAAGGCTGTTAAATGTCAGTTATATTCCTTAGAATTTTTGCTTCACTTTTAATTTGTCATTTTTCAGATTTTATACAGAGCAGAAATCTTGTATAACCTTAGAAACTTTGAACAGTTACCTAATTAAGGCTCTTTAAACATGCTTTATAATTTTACAACCAAGCTTTCATTTCAGGAATGTTTAAGAGTTCATTCTTCTTACAAGTTATAACCCAGAGAGTAAGACCATTATGCTTACACACAAAATATGTGATTTCCGATATAAGAGAAACTTGTTCAGTTTTTCTCTTTGTTGAAGTAATATTCTTCCTGATCCATGAAAGTAAGGATAAAATAGTATAAAATTTGTGTTTTGGTCTTTTAAATTCTAATTTTTTCCCTTAATATGTGTTTTTTGTTTTTGTTTTGTTTTGGTAGACTGAGTCTGTATGAACTGCCATTTCAATCAAGTAAATTAACATCGGATTGTAATAACACAATGTATTTTTTCAGTTGAAAATGTATTAGAAAATAGGCTAGACCAAAAAGCTGGAAATGGGAGTCAAAGTAAGTTCTCCTTTAAGTACTATGTAAAAAAAAATTAACCTTTGCCCTGGGTTTTTCCAAAGTTTTGTTTTACAGTAACTCAGGAAAATCATGAGTATTTGAGACAATCCATTCTATTTATCTTGTATTTACACTTTAAGAATGTCATTTCTAATTAAACAAACATTAAGAATAGTGTTCCAAAATGTTCCATGAATTTAACAGTGTTTAACTTGCCCCTAACCCCACCATTATTCACTTAAGAATGGTCGTTTGATGAACTTGTCAGGTCACTGAAAGTGCATCTCTTACTAACCCACTGAACTGAGATTTAAACATAAAATATAAAGTATATATCTATATATTATATATGTGTATGTAATATATATATATGATTGCCTCTTACGCAAGAGAATACTAGAGCTTATATTACAAGCCTTATTTTTCTAATAGTTTTGGTCTTTTTGAGATAACTGAGTGTGAAGCAGATTATTATAAGGGGAAATTATTTTCAGTACATCTCACAATATAAATAAGCTTTTTAACTCTTCTATTGGATTATAGTTATCACAAAAGAGTTATAAGGTTCAGCAGTATTTTTCCCATCATTAAGTTACCTTGTAGGACATTAAACTCAAAAGAGTATTAGAGTTGCCCACAGTTTTAGACTAAGTAGGAGGTAGAATTTTAATTGAATCTCAGATTTTCTGTTACCAATTTCTATTTGAATAATGAGACTGATATAACTGCTGCTCTACATACAGGAAGACAAACCTCTTGTAGTAAATAGAGGAACATAGGCAATCTATCTTGCAAAACGTTTGCGGGTAAGGTTTGCAAAAAAAGGCTTTGGGGTGAGAAGAATAACTAAAATATTCTGTTTACTGATACAAGGACAGAGGATGCAGATTCTTCATAAGGAATGCTAGCTTCAGAAACTTGTCATTTCGAATCTATTAAAAATCAGTTGCTCAGGAAAAGGATTTTTTAAAATATGTGGTTTGTGCTTGGGATAATCAGTTTCTCATACTCTGCAACAATAGCTGCATTGCATTCATTTAGAATAAAGTTTATTCCTTAAACTTGTCTCTTCATCTTACGGCTATAATTGAAATCCGGTTCTTTCCAGAGGGCACTCCTGCAGACTGTTCAAATAGTACACAATCTTCTCCACCACACCTTCTATCTATGAATCTAAAACTAGGAGGCAATCCTCTGTGTTCCTCATTGCTGTTTTTTAAATGAAGTTCCATTCCTCTTTTTCTAGAAATCTCCATCTTTTAATCACACATCTTCAGACACCCCCAAATCTCTCGTTGGAATTCTCTGCTGACAACCATATTGTACCTCATCTTAAAAACTTTATTTCCTACTCACTTCCACTGTCTCCAACACAACTCATTTTAGAATTGCTGGTGATTTTAGCACCTACTAACTGACCCTCACAACAGCTGGCCCTCTCAGTTTCTTGACCTCTCATTACCGATGGAGTTGTTGCTTTGCAGCCTCCTCCTAGCTTCTGGGTATAACCTGAAACTGAGTTCCCCAGTACGGGGAGGACAGGAAGAGACTGAAGAAAAAAGGCAAACCACTCCAGATTGGTAGGTGGCAGGTTTAATAAGCAAGGGAATTTACTTAAGAGGCTTGTCCTCGGCGGCTGCGAGAGAAGCAGATTCCATACCCAGCCCCCAGAGTCTTAAAAGTTTATATAGAGGCCTTAAATGAGTTCAGTCATGTACCTAGTCCAGGTAGCTTCAATACCACATTTCTATTACAAGGCTGTCTCCTTGGAGCAATTTCTGGGAGCAGGGAAGACAAGTGGAATGCACACTCCAAGGATGGGCTTGGTGAGGGTGGGGAAATTCCAGTTACCTGGCTCTGACTTGTGGTCAAGCCTTGTTGAAGGCCTCCTCCAACAGTGGTCTACCACCTATCTCAACCTTGCACCCCTGAAACCGAATCCTTACAAATTATGATAGGACCTCAACAGTTTGAATTTTATGTATCTTACTCTCCACCTATAATCCCTTACATTTAGGGTTCAATTCCCCCTATGACCCTGAAAATTCTCATACCCCACCTGAACTAGTATGCTATAGATCCTACCACTTTTACCTCACCACTTGGATGTATCCACTTTCCTAATTTCCCAGTTAAATTTTTGCAGACTTATAATTATCATTTGTCTACATCTCCAACCGACTTAAGTCACTCTATCCCTTACTATAATTATTTTGCATTTTCATGTCTAGCTAATTAGCTCTTCATCATGGTGCCTCTCAATAGCATCTTTTCCTGGGTAGCTGAGTAAAGCCGGAGGAAAAACAAGCTGACTGATCTCATTCTATATTTGTATCACTAACTTGAGCAGTAGAGTTCCTATGGTGACTAGCAATCGTATTTTTCTCTCCTTATCTACTCACTATTAACTCTCTCTACGATGTTTTTCAAACCTTCTCTCTCTCTTCCAGTAACTTTCCTCTATTCTCACTCTTGGGTGATGGTATTGACATTTTAAATTGGGGTTAAAGTATCATAAAATTTACCATCTTCACCATTTTTCAGTGTACAGTTCAGAAGTGTTAAATATATTTACATTGTTGTAAAAGAGATCTCCAGAACCTTTGACTTTGACATTATTCAGAAAGAGAAATAATTAGAAGTGAACACCCACCAGTGCCTCAGTGCAGACCAGCACATTTTTCAACATGCCTGCATTGACCACATGCTTAATTTGGTCACTCTGCATGAGATACCCAAACTCATGAAAAAGCTAACACTTTCACAAGTGTAGTATGCCTATCCCCACTCTCTTATTCAAGAGCATTAGAGCAGCACTTTTCTTCTCTTGACTTGACCATGCCCATCAACAGACATGCTGTTTTCTACCATCTTAAATACAACTTGCTTAACCATACTTCCCCTCTCCAGCTACTATTTTATTTTTCTTCTCCTATTAAAAGCAAACAAACAAAACCTCCTAGAAGGAATGTATATTATATGCCTCCAATTTGTTTCTTCTCATTCTCTCTTAATACCAGTAGTTTTTCTTCTACCACTATTCAGAAACCATTTTTGCAATACCACCTATGTTGCTACATGTGAAGTTAATTTTTCAGTCTACCTCAGTTAACTTCTCAGCAGCATTTGCCACATCTTTCAATCCTTCCTCTTAGACATATGCCCTTTATTGGTTTCTAGAACCCTATGCTTTCTAATGTTCCTTCTCTCTCATCAACTTCCTTTGTCAGGCTAGATTGCTAGTTATTTTAAATTTCCCAGACCACTTAACACTGGATGCCTTGGGGCTCATTCCTGTTATATCACCTCTGAACTTCAGATACATATCTATCTACTTAGTTGACATTTATTTTAGGATATCCAGTAAATATACCATGCATCAGTAGCTCATTCCTTTTTATTGCTAAATAATGTTCCATTGTATGATATAGCACAGTTGTCTATCCATTTACTAATTAATTGGAAATTTAGGTTGTTTCTAATTTTTTTGGCTGCTTTGAATAATGCTCCTGTGGACATCCATGTACAAGACTTTGTGTGAACCTATGTTTCCATGCCTCTTAGGTTTATATCTATAAGTGGAATTTCTGGGTTATTTGGTAGTTTTATGCTTGATTCTTCAAGAAACAACCTTTTGCAAAGTGGCTGTACCATTTTACTTTCCTACCAGCAATGGATTTGGGTTCCTGTTTCTTTATATCCTCACCATTATTTGTTTTTATTTATTATAGCCATTCTGGTAGGTAAAAAATTACATCTTACTATAGTTTTGATTTGCATTTCCCTATGAATATTGAGTATTTTTTCATGTTCTCATTAACAATTTGTATACCTTCATCTGTGAAATGTCTCATCATATCTTTTTCTCATTTCTTGATTTCTCATTTTGTGCTGTTTATCTTATTGCTGTGTAAGAGACTTTTATCAGATGTGTGTTTACTATTATTGTGTCACAGTCTATTTTGTTTGTTCATTTTTCATTTCACCTTCTCAGACCTTCCCTAGCCATAAAATGTAGTTGCAATCAGCCTACAACTGGCTATCACCATTTGCTTTCTTATTTTTTATTAATATTTCATATCATCTAACATAATACAGGTTTTATTTATTTAATAATTTTGATGTCTTTGTCTCTATTAGAATGTAAAGTCTATGAAGAAAACATTTTTTAATCTCTCTCTCCTTATTTGTCACTGCTTTGTACTTAACACATTGTAGGCTCTCATAAGTAATCATTCTAAGAAAAGGATGGTTCAAGAAATTCAAGCAAAATAAATGTCCTTAAAATAACTGCATTATTCCTTTTTTTTGTATTGTAAAATAATAATACTCTCAGGTTTTTACTGGAGGGGTGTGTATTTCCTCCTGAAAGTCTAGCTATTGAGTATTATAACTAACACATATAATATCAAATTATGTTAATAATTGTGATGCATTCATAGAAATATAGAATTTAATGCAATGCATAAGGACATACTGTGTATCTGTAAAATAATTTTGCTGTCCAAATAATTTTATTATGATTTTGTTTTTTAAACTGTCTTTTCATAAACAGATAAAAATTGATCAGCATTCAGTAATGAACAAAACACCTATAACCTTTTGTCAAGCTTTAGAAAAATTAGTATTATTGCCTTGTTCTTATCTTGCAGCTAGTTCTACAACTAAATCAATCTTGAGTTTGTTTTTAGCTTCCTGCCTACTTAGGTTTAGAACCAATCTATTATGAGCTGTCTGAGGTTCTTTTCTGGATCCTAAAGTAATCTCATCCCTAATGCTTTCATACAGTAACCACTTAATCTTCTTCATAGAGTGGGCAGAATAACCTTACACTTTACTTTTCTAATAAAATGTTTCTTGGCTAAGAATTTCAAGTAGGAGAAGAACTGGGCTATCTCATTCAGGCACACATGAAGTACACACCCAGCTCATTCACAAATTAAACAGTTTTTGAATTGCTGGTTTTATATAACGTGTATAAGAATCTATATTTTTAAAATCTCTTTTTAACACAAATAAAAAAGAGATAAATAATTCTCTCTTCCTCTGTGGAGAACTTAAAGAAAGTAAGTAGATTTTTAAAAATTGAATTCTTTCATTTTACTGATGATAAATATGAATAAGTCACTTAAATTTTATATATCCATTCTGGCACTTAAAAAATGGAGATGACAATAATATTTAGCTAACTTATTATTGAGAAAATGAATAATGTATGCTTGGTATATTATATATTCTAAACTATTGAGCAAATACATGTTATATATATATATATATATTTTTTTTTTTTTTTTTTTTTTTTTTTTGCGGTACGCGGGCTTCTCACTGTTGCGGCCTCTCCTGTTGCGGAGCACAGGCTCCAGACGCGCAGGCTCAGTAGCCATGGCTCACGGGCCCAGCCGCTCCACAGCATGTGGGATCTTCCCGGACCGGGGCACGAACCCACGTCCCCTGCATTGGCAGGCGGACTCTCAACCACTGCGCCACCAGGGAAGCCCCATGTTATATTTTTTAAAACACCTATTGGAAGAGTTTGAAACATAGTTTACTAAACATTTGTTTTCTCAATTCACATTTGATATGAAATGATCATAAAGCTACACTGTTTTATGGAGACCATTTAGTTTTCCAATAGTAGTGTCTTGTATATATAATAGAGGAATGAGAGCAGAAAGAGAGAGAAAGACAGAGAAAGGGACTCTATTAAGTTACTTGATAATCAAAATATTTAAATGAAAGCAATATTTTATAATAAGTTTTTAAAGTTGTTCTTCTTTATCCTCACATTTTGTTTGGTCTTGGAATATATTTTTATTTAGTTAGGAATATATTTTTATTTAATTAGTGTTCTTAAATGCATCATAAAGTCCAAGTTCACTAAATTCCTTATGATACCATGTTACCTTTGTCAAAAATATAGACACACACACACACAAAGGTATGATAAAATTGAGTTAAGTTTAAAGAGTTTAACATAAATTTGTATATAATATTTCAGAATTGTTTCTCTTTATTTAACCAAATTACAAATATAATTTCTCCAGGTTGACATAGACAGATAAGATTAATAATATAAGGTTTGATTCTAGAAAAAAAATCTAAATCTAATTAACCTGAGTATGTGAACTCTTTTCACTTAATTTACTTTTTCCTTCATGTAATATATGTGTTCTAAATGCTTGAAACCACCTTATTCACTACAAATTTAACTAAAATACCCTACACATCATAAAGTTGAACTAACATTTTCTTTGGATTAGTGAAAAATAGTGTTATTTTCATAAATTTTTAGGCAAATAACATGCATTTCAGTATGGAAATGCAAATTTATTATCTTAAAATTTAGTTTGCTTGCTAATTAACTTAAAATTACTTTTTTTCCCTATGATGTCATAGACATATTTTTGGCACTATTTCCCTGGCCCCTAAATTTATAGTTTGTTACATATTTTGTGGATAATATTTATTGAATAATTGAAATTTCTCAGAATAAGTTAAAGTATGGTGAGAAGATTTTTGATAGTATTTATTCAGAAGTTGAAAAGTCATCCAATTCATTTTCTTGAAACTGAACATTATAGTAAAAACTTTATAAGCAAATGTCTAGTAAAATTAAATCCAGAATTTTTTTCTTTCATTTTTAAAATTTTAGATTTTTTTTTTATTGAGTAACATTTCTTTTCTTTTCTTTTTTTTTTTTACTGGAGTATAGTTGCTTTACAATATTGTGTTAGTTTATACTGTACAGCAAAGTGAATCAGCTGTACATATACCTATATCCCCTCTTCTTTGGATTTCCTTCTCGTTTAGGTCACCACAGAGCACTGAGTAGAGTTCCCTGTGCTATACAGTAGGTTCTCATTAGTTATGTATTTTATACATAGTATCAATAGTGTATATATGTTAATCCCAATCTCCCAATTCATCCCAACCCATCCCCCTGCTTCCCCCTTGGTATCCATATGTTTGTTCTGTACATCTGTGTCTCTATTTCTGGTTTGTAAATAAGATCGTCTATACCAATTTTTTCAGATCCCACATATATGAGTTAATATACGATATTTGTTTTTCTCTTTCTGACTTCACTCTGTATGACATTTATTGATATAACATTATATAAGTTTCATGTTGTACATTATATGTCTACTTCTGTGTGCCCTACAGCATGCCTGCCACCAAAAATTTAGTTTCCATCCATCACTACAGTTGATCCCCTTCATTCATTTCACCCTCTCCAACCCCTCCAATTCTCTGTTCTCTGTTTCTACATGTATTTTAAACCCAGAGAGCAGTTTATAACTGTTCTGAGAAGTATGCTATTATACAGTTAAGGGTATTGTTCTGTAAATTGGCATTTTTAAAAGCATAAAATACAATGCTTTTTCTTCAAAGAATTTACATTATCCCTAAAGAAAATCTTGTTTTGTGAAATTAGCTAATGTGGTTTTCACTCAGTAAACCATCCCCCCAATTAAAACTGTGGAAAAAGATTTCTTAAGCAATGAAAATACATAATACCATATAGTCACTGTAATGCTAAAAGTATTTGCACAATTCTCTCATTCTCATGCATGTTCGTCCACTTTTCTAACATATATATTTGATATGTTTTTCAAAATCATCTGTGTCAGAAAACATTTCAAAGTATATTTTAAAATATTTACATACATCATATACCTAGCATAAACAATAAAACCCAAATGTTAATTCTTATAAATCATACTAATGATTCACTCAATTTATTCTAATAATTTCTCAAAAAAGATAGTTTTTAATGTTTTATATTAAGTAAAATATTTTATTATGCTAATAGCATAAAACTATTTTATTAGAAAAACATTTTAAAAAATAGACTGATTTTTATTCATAGAAAAATTCCAAAATATATAATTCTATTGATAAGATTATATTAAAAGTAGAAAATGACCTGTTACGAATAGAAAGACAATGACATTTTTAAGGACTAATTTCCATTTGGAAGTGATTTGAGATCATCTTTAGAGGGCAGCACCTAACTAGGGAAAGAGGTATTTCAGGTCTAAGCAGGAATTTGAGTACATATTATAACGGCTAAAGCTGGCAGTTAAAAGTTGATTGTCCATTAAACTATCACTTATTCACAATTCAAATATAAAAAGAGGCTAAATAACAGCATCTGATAGTAACCTAAATTTGTAATGCAGTTGCAAAATACACTTTATTGAACATCACCAGCGGTTAAAAGCATATATATTTTGTCAGTTAACATTGAAGCACATGGAGCAAATTTTCTTTATTCCTAGCATGGTATACATAGCAACAGTAATCCATGTATTAACAACCATGTTTTATGAAAAAAAGAGAGTAGGAATCTATTTCACATTTAATTTGGATGATAGCAAAAAAATTGAAAAAAAGATACAAATAGTGATGTAAAATGAATGAGGCTCTTCCTATATTATTTTATAGTCTTAATGAGGCTAGAATTTTAAAACATGGGTCAGAAAACTTTTGTTCCATGTTACTTGAATTAAAAAAAAAAGAATGATAGTTAAGAATTATACAGTGAAATATTTTAATAATTACTTTATTAAGCATGCTCACAGTAATGAAGCAATTGTTCCATCACTCCATGATTGTGTAATGGGAATATCATATCTGCACACAATCATTATTTCTGGAAATTTTTGATATGATAAAACAGTCTTCTGAACTTTTCTATACCCAATGACAATCCTTTTGTAAAGTTTTCAAACTATAAAAGACCAACTAAGACACTTCAGGAATTGTGTAAACTGGACTCTAATAATATTAGTGCTTAACATTAGAGACTGGGTGTGTTATTACTTATTTATGTATAAATGAATCACTTACACATATAATTAACAAATAATTTACTATCTCACCAGTAGATTATAAAAACTACCATACAGAGCAGCCCCTCATCCATTTATCCATTCAACAAATATTTATTGAGCATGTACTAATGCTAAGCATTCCTAGGAGCTGGGGACACATTTGATGCCCAAGACTTCACAGTATAGGCTCCTGTCTCATGAAACATATTAAATTACCAGTCTTCTCATTTTACTTTTAGATAGGATGTGTGTGTGTGTGTGTGTGTGTGTGTGTGTGTGTGTGTGTGTGTGGTGACAAATGGGTACAGAGGCAGTTGTTCTGACTGCCCGATCAAGAAAAAAACCTTCTTGTTTCTTTAGCACAATGTGATAAATTTTACTCATATAATATTTTAACTAAGGTAGTAGAAAAAGCATTTTCTACAATATTCTGTGCTTATGCTGTTATCTGTAAAACCACTTAAAAAATTTTATTTTAAAATGTGGCTATATTTAAAAGATATAAATATGTCTACAGTATTCTAACCCTTAATCATACATTTTAATTGGCTGTAATAGCTTATTAAAAAAATGAAGACATATAATTAGCATAATAATTTTAAGGAAATCTACTTAACTCACTTTTACTTTTATCCAGTTCTTTAATTTTAATTTAAAAATATATGGTTTTAAGGGCATTACTTATTAGTAGTTACAGCAACTAGCCTGGTTTAGAGATTTAAAAATCAGTCATTATAGACAATTATTATTGTCGTACAGATCTCTGCATTCAAATGAAGTTCCAGGCATGCATGTAAAACTAAGATGAAGATAAAAGGGAGTTTTATTAAGACATTTATCTCCATGAAAAAGGCAAAATCTTGGCCTTGTCGGTTCTCAAGTTTTTATTAAGTGACTATAAAATACAGATAAGCCTTTATGTTGTCAAAATATCAATTTTAATGGAATGCATGGAAGATCCAGGGTGAAGCTTAAATTTGAATAGCATGATCTACTATCAAATTACTAAAAAAGAGCAGAGGTATGCGTCAAGTATATCTTATGCTGATCTTAGGTAAATAGCCCCACAAATTATAAAGCAGCTATCTTTTTGACATGAAAGAAACTTCAATCAGAAAAGAGAATAACATGTTTTGTTTGTGCCTTAATATTAGTCTGCAAAGCCAATGTATTTCTTGTCATATTATTATTATTATTAAATTGCTTTACTTATTTTGAATGACTTACCTTGTGATTAACTTTTGAGTTGCAACATTTGTACTTGTAGAATTATTTCTCCCTCCACTGCTAAATATTGTTATGAAATATCTAGATTGAAAAGAAAACAAGTTTACTCGTTAAAATAAAATACACCTAACCAAAGAAGAAATAAAAGCTGATTTCTGAAATAAATATTTAAAAATAAGTAAAATAAAACAATATAAAAACATTTAAATTTTTACATATATAAAAATATGTTCAGCATATAGCTATACATTTATCTTATTTTTGATTTATTGCTATTATTTCCTCTGATTTTTTGAAGTGCTTTTTCTTTTACCAGGCTCTGTGCCATATGCCCTGCTCATCACTCAAAAAATAGTTTTTCTATAAAAGAGAGAGTCGTGTAGTGGAAATAATATTTTTAATTTAAAACAAAGCTAAGGCTTTTTGATTTTTCCATCTCATATCTTTTATTTCTCCTAGCAATTATTTAACCTTTTCTGGTCATAGTAAAGGTAGGAGAATACATGCTAACTCCTAAAAAAAGAAAGATGAAGAATTAGTTTTAGGACAGGAAGGGGAAGTAATTTTCTTAAGGGGTAGGCATGAAAAGGAAGAGATAAGGTGAAGAGTTAAAGAAAGCAACCATTGAGCTACATATATCCTTGCTTTATCCTTTTGTGCAAAATCCAATGGAGGAAAGTTTATAGATTTATTTGAAAGAAAATCACATACAGAAGAGCTTATCCTCCACTCTTTATTCAAAAATCTCAGAGAAGACTTCCACACAGACGGATCCTCTCATCAAACAGAGGCTTTCGGGGCTTCCCTGGTAGCGCAGTGGTTGAGAGTCCGCCTGCCGATGCAGGGGACATGGGTTCGTGCCCCAGTCCGGGAAGATCCCACATGCTGTGGAGTGGTTAGGCCCGCGAGCCATGGCCGCTGGGCCTGCGCGTCTGGAGCCTGTGCTCCACAATGGGAGAGGCCACAACAGTGAGAGGCCCGTGTACCGAAAAACAAACAAACAAACTTCAATGGGATTTACAGTATCATTGAGTGTTGAGTTAGGAAAACCCCTCAGCACCAACTAACAGAATTTCATGAGCCACAGATTTTACCAGTGGGCACATGCTTACAGAAAAGAACAAATTAGCCACCACACAGTGGAACTCAGCAAAGATGCAGACCAGTATGTACATCTGAAGGTCCATAGCATAGCACCTACTATTACACAAGGATCTTCCACTATCATAATGGTCTACAAATTGGATCTAAGAAGTTTCTGTCCTGTTTTTAAGTGTATCTATAGAAAACTGAATCGTGACCTTGAAATTACTTTTTTGCTTTTGCATATCACAATTTCTATAGAAAAGTATCAGAATTACCTATTTTCAAATACAAATCTATTCAAGAGACACACACAAAAAGGGATTATAACATAAAAAATAACTACTTGTCAGATTTTAAGCAATACATACCCATGGCAATCCAGGACAGCAAGAAATCAAATTATATTCTAAAAGAATTCAACATCCTACCAGGTCTTCCTAAACATACTACTATGTAAAAAAAAAAAGCTACTAATTGAATTGATAAGTAAGCCATTTAATTAACCAGTTTTATACTTATATGTGTTTTTTATTTAATGACAATGTCTTGAAAATATTATATAGATAAATAAAAACACTAACATCTATATGGGGAAAAGAGGATTTTATAACAAGTTAGCAGAACACAATGCTAGGGAATCTAGTATTAAATAGACACTTGGTTATTGTCAACAATTATTGGATATAACTGGTGGACGTGGGGCATCTTTGGAAGTGTCTAGACAGATGAGACTCTAATCTGGAGGACCAAAATTATGAAAAGGGAAAATAATTCTCCAGTTGGAACTTGAAGTAATACAGATGCCCAGGCAGCCAAGTAAGCCACTAATATGCTTTATTTCTTGATGTGTAAGAGAACACTAACCCTAAGAGAATCTGTGGAAATTCGAAGGTAACATGAAAGGAATCAAAGGCATCAGGCTGTGGCAGTCTGCTTAGAATATAAAATTAAGGCTATTTTTTTTTGCATGGAAGGTTTACTTTTTATTGGAAATAATCACTTTAGGTCAAAATGGCAATGTAATAAAATGTTGACAAGGCTTAAATAAACCTAAGATAAATTTTTAGTCTTATTAAACTTTCTTCAACTTTATGGTATTTAAAGTCCTTGAAAACCTTGGAATTAAAATATAACATGTAAAATAATTTTGACATTTCTTCATTTGACCTCTGTTATGCTGAATGATATTTGCAGCCGTGTAAACCATATATTCTCCAATATCTGTTGAAAGAAAGCTAGTATTTGTAATTTAAACCTGAAATGTTTACAGAGATTTTTGAACATTTCAATAGATGCATGAAGATTTTTATCTTACTTACTTGAAAACTATATTCAACAGAGTGGATTTCCCTCAGAATCTTCCCATGGTTTTGAAATTCTCATAAGCATGCCAACTTTCATTTCGTTCACATCTTATGTGGCATCATATTAAACAAATCTTAAGGTCCCCTGATATTACTCTACTTCCTATTTTCTCATTGTCTTCTACTGATGACAGATATTGGCTACAGAAACTGGTTGCATAATGTAGTTAGGACGCTGTCCATGGGCCTCTTTATTGTTGTAGGCAAAATATGTACATGGGAGGTTTAGACAGTTCCATTATGGGCAGAATGGCTCAGTCTTCATATTTGGGCACTTTATTCTCTTCCACAAAGCCCTGCAAGGCAAAAGTTTTTCTAATGTTTTAATTGGCTTACCATATAAAAATTAATAGTATCAACCTGTGAACTGAACTCTCAGCACCATATGTTGCTTTGGAAGATAGTCTCTTATAATTTTATTTATTACCCTCATTAAGTGATCTGATAAACTTCATACAATCATGATCTATCATTGCAGATAACATTTATTATGAAAATATACAGACAGAGGGTGTCCTCACATCATTTAAAGAGGCTATGTTATGTTTCAAATTGATACATAAAACCATGAACCGTGTCACCTGGTGGCTGTCCACTGACCAACAAAATTTGTTCCCAAATATGTTAATTTCTCCGTTGCTGATGCCCTGAAGACTGTTTTTAGTTGCATCCACTTTTGGGCTCATTTAATTTTATTTGTTCTCATGATTTCAATGATCTTAATTGCCATCCTTAGATCATTGCCTTCTTTGCTGGCACCTTTATTTTAAACAGTCCATATCTGAAGCTAGTGCTTTTTCTTTTACTTTACCCTGAAGCACTTCACTAACATTGTTGCTGAAGCAGAAGCCACTAGGAATGAGCTAGTATTCTATAAACTCTAGCGTGATAACAACCAGGGTCGTACTCATGTGGTGAGCACCTATTGCTATGGGCTCACTCCAGATCAGGGAAAGTCAGTTTGGCAGACAAGACAAGAGCCCAAGTGGCTCACTGCTGGCAGTATTACCACTGCTTACATACATTCCTGGCCTTCTTTCTTTGGCTTCTATGTTACCACATATGTCTCCTATTCCTGCATGTTTTTTTTGTTTGGTTTTTTTTTTTTTTTTTTTTTGCGGTACGCGGGCCTCTCACTGTTGTGGCCTCTCCCGTTGCGGAGCACAGGCTCCAGACGCGCAGGTTCAGCAGCCATGGCTCACGGGCCCAGCCGCTCTGCGGTATGCGGGATCTTCCCGGACAGGGGCACGAACTCGCGTCCCCTGCATCGGCAGGCGGACTCTCAACCACTGCGCCACAAAGGAAGCCCCCTGCATGTTTTAACAATATTTTTCATTGCCATCCTCCTTAAACCAATCTTGAAAATTTACAGTTTCTCTAGATTCAACCTTATGTCTCTTTATCTAGACAGCCCTAACTATCCCATACCTTTAAATTCCATCTATAATTCTCCAGTTGAAAAATATCATTGCTAAACAGGGAGATCAGCTCGGTGCTTTATGACCACCTAGAGGGGTGGGATAGGGAGGGTGGGAGGGAGACGCAAGAGGGAGGGAATATGGGGATATATGTGTACGTATAGCTGATTCACTTTGTTATACAGCAGAAACTAACACACCATTGTAAAGCAATTATACTCCAATAAAGATGTTAAACAAAAAGAAAAATATCAATGCTAATTCCAGTTATTTTTCTGATTCCAAATCTAGATGGCAACGAACACTTCATAGCTTCTTTTTGTATCTTGAAATCAATTCAGACCCAGTCTAAACTGAAGTTGTTTTTACCCAACTGAGTCCTTACTAAGAGTCCTCTATCTGTGAAAATGGCAGTATTATAACCAGAGACACTTATGCCACCCTTATATCCAGTAAATCACCAATTTCTCTCAACTTTTTCCTTTTATCCATACATGTCTATATATTCCCACTGCCACTAGTTCAAGCTTTCATCATATTTTTTCCTACACTATTGCAATAACCCTCAAACTTATTTCAATATATCCATCTTTCTCAATGTCAACCAAGTTTTATAGAGCAGTCAATGTAATATTCTTTTGGATAATAAGACAAAATTACCAATTCTCTTCTTTACAGTACTCTCTAACAGATGTTATTCTTAAGATAAATTTTAAAAAATCCTTAATATACCCTAAAATTTCTGCACTATCTGGCTCTGTCTATTCCTTAGACATCATATCATTTCATTATAAAATCAGGGATTCTCTAGCTGTTTTGAATTCCTGGTAAGCATCAGACTCCCCCTGGATTCAATACTTTTGCACTTATTATTTCCTCTACCTTGAATATTGCTCCATTTGTCCTTAACCTTAATACTAACCCTTACTTTTTATGGGTTCAGATTCAAAGTCTCTTTGTCACCAGTGTTTTCTCTGATATTTTCTGATACTATAAAAGGTCCATATTGTTTGCTCTTATTTCAAACTGTTTTCCCTCTTTTTGTTACCTATTAAATACCTATAATAAGTTTTTTTTAATTATTGATTTAATACATCTACCCCCAGTATACTTAAATTCTACCAAAAAAGCCAGCCTTATTATCAGTGTCAGTATATGACAATTTGTCAAGCAATGTTTAGAAAATGAATGAATAACTGGATTATTACTTTTGTAATAACAAGCATTTCTACTTTGATAGAATATTAATGTTACATAAAATTTTTACTCTAAGTTGCATCTAGAGTGTTTATTTCTATTTGAAAGAGAATATTTAAATATCGGCAATTAATCATAATAATATTTCTTGTTTGAATTGCTTATGTTATAATGATAGGATGTGATGAGTACTTAACATCATTCCAGGTTGAGGGATTCCTAAATTGAAGTTTAAGTGTAGGGATTGGCATTTGGCCTTCAGAGGCTTAGGCTAAAGCTGAATACAGATCATTTGGTCAAATTCTGAGACTGAAGCTGGACATCAATGTTACAGTCCTTAATAAAAGTTACTACTATGCATTGTTATATAAGTGGAATGTCGATTAGTGTTGGTAAGGAAGAATTAGGTTTTAGCTCAACTTTTTATGTTTGAATGTTTTATGATGTAATGTCAGTGTCATTAAAGTGAAAAAATATGCTGAACAAAAAAAGATTCTAGCAGAGTTTTATTAAAAAGGACTGAAATGTAAAAAATTAATGAATGAATTATTTTATCTATTTCTTACAATTCCATATCAAATCTCAGTGAGGGCAATATAAATCATACTTTGGCTGAGATTATTTATACAAATTTTTTACTGTAATTGCTACAATAATTTTATATACTACTTTGTATAATTAGGAATGACATGGAGATCACTCATTAGCAAATCCTTATTTTTTATTCTCATAGTGAAAGTTCAGATGTGAAAATAGATCACAAATTCAATTCAATTTTGAAAAACACAATCAAAGAATCTAGTTGATCTTTGATTTGCTGGGAATCAGTTTCTGTCTCTACTGGTAGAATATAAACTCCATGAGAATGGAGATTCTTTTTTCATATTCCCAGCACTTAGAATGGTGGATAGCATATGGTAAACACTGAACGAAAAGTTACTGAACAAATTACATGAATGTATTAATCATTAAAACATTTTAAATAAAGTATATTTGTTCTGGAATAGAGAAAATATACTTAGTATTTAGAGAGAAAAGTAGTAATTTGGCATAAGATTTCTCTCTGCCAGCCCTTTTATTTAATTGCCCAGAGATGACTTTTCTCCAGTACATTTGAGCGATTATTATTTTTTAAATTATTTATAATTTTACATGAAACATAAATAACAAACTACTTGTAAATATTGGAAATTGTCATTGTTAAATTATTGCTACGCAAATACCAGGGAAGAAAACCTGTGCAAATATATATCTTTAGCTTCATATGTCACCAAGTACACATACACACTTCTAAAATACGGTTACAGTGTTAATGATGGAAAATTTTACTTACAAAGTTTTTATTGTTCTATAGGAGAATTTTGAAACCTTTAAATCATTGATCACTGAGAACATCACCATGTAGCTTCAGTATGATTGCATAGAACACAGATACTCAGTTCAGAATACTTTTCATGCAAGGAGAAAAAGAAAAATCAAAGAGTTTTTAATAAAAACTTTAAAGTGCAATAAATTAAAAAATATACTTTTATCACAATTAAAAATATGTACATGTAACATTACTTTTATTTCAATTTTATTTATTGATGATTAATGAAATTAAATCCTTTTTTCTCACTGCGATTTCCTCTAACCTGTCTTTAACTGCTACTTTCCTTTCAATCTTACAGTGGAGGATAACTGAAATTATGTCTATGACTTGGAAACTGACCAGTATTCTGAAATGTGAGTTACCTTCTTAGTTTTAATTATCATCTTTTTGTATATATAATGTATTACTTTGAATACTATAAAGCAGTGGCATAATGGAAAGGAGACATATTACCAAACTGACCCAGTCTTAAAACCCCCAGGCATCATCATTCATAAACTTTGAATGACAATGAGATAAGCCTATTTTCCTTTATAAAATGTACAAACTGCATTAAAAAAAAAAAAAAAGAAAGCGCCTCTAGCCAATTAGTTGTGTACATTTAACCCTTAGTATCATAATGGAACTGGAAAGAGAGCTTGCAGTGGTGTTTGGATGTCTCTGTAACTCCCCCCACTCATTTTTCTTAGTCCTCTCTCCATGTAAGTTTTATTCTACGAATATTTAAACAATAACTAAGGACAATTCTGTAGAATGTCCCTTTAAAAATAAAAATCACTTGCTTCTTAGCTGTTCCCTACTCACTTTGGAATAACTTCTGTTCTAATGACTGGAGAAATTTCTCTCAGTCTCCTAAATACTTTATCTGGTTCTAAAATCTCCAAGTTGAATAAGAAGACACTTTGGTCCAGCTACCAAATAGATATAAAAATATTCATTATAATATTTATCCCTACTCCCTTTGTAATCAGGGAAGGAATATTGGAAGCTTGTATAAATAAGATGGTTAAATATTGGAATTTGTGAGGAGGAACTTGTGGACTCAGGTACAGGCTTATGAGAGACAAATATATATTGTCCCTGTTAGTACTTTCCAGTCCATATTAATTGATATTTATGCATGCTCAAATATTAGGTTGTTGTTTCTGGAATGTTTGTGTATGTATACCTGTAAAAAACAAGGTAATTTACTTGAGAGTAACTGAGATGATATCTAATTATATTCCCATCCAGCTTGAATGTTAAAATGTCATAGTTAATTATTTTTAAGATAAAAGAAAATTGAGAGAGTCAATACCATTTTGAAATAAGACCAGGACATAGATTTATAGCAGAAAAGAAAACCATGAAGTAGATGAAATCAATAGATGTCAAGCACATGAGAGATTCTTGTGACACTTTAAGAAAATTAGTGACTTTTAGCTATAGACAAAAGGATTTATAAATGTAATCTAAAAGGTTTCTCATTTAATTGACAAAGAAAATCTAAAAGCCTGGAGTGAAATGAGTATTAGATCATGAATTTCAAAATGCCACAAGCTATCTTAAAAAGAATTTCTAATTCGTAAATATATCCTTGGTTAAACTGAAATTGAATGCCTCTCCTAAAATATATTAGAGTTGTTTTAAAAACTTTCTTCAATAATAATTTATTCTATATTTTATGTCAGAAAATGGTCACCTGTTCAATTCATGAGTATTTATCCTCATTGTTACATACTTCAATTAAAGTATAAATACTAACTTACTGCTTTTTCCTCATTTTAAGCCTATTTAAATTTACCTACATTACACCAATTCTTTTAATCTTCAACTTTGCTCTCAATTTATTAATTTCTAGTCTGGAAAGTTATAAGGTAACCATAAAATTAATACAAACTATTGAATATTAATTATTTTACCCTTTCTGTCTGAGCTTCAATCTCCTAATTTGGAAAACAAAATGAGACAGCAAAAAAAGGCAAAAATGATAAATGTCCACCTCACCTAAACAAAAGCATGTGTCCCAAGTTAGACAATAATTTAACACTCTAAAATTTTGAAAAATTAGCAGAGTGAAGCCAGGGTCAAGAGGAAAATTGTTGAAGATTATGTCTATATTATACTCTATCTATCATCTATCTATCCATCTATCTATCATCTATCTACCTATTTAGCCATCTATCTATCTATCCATCATCTATGAGGGAATAGTTCCTGTTACCTAAAACAGAAGCTGCACTAGATTCTGAACTATTTCTAAGACTTATCCTCAGTTCCCAGGAAATGTACGCACTGCCTGGTAACTCAAAAAAAAATTGTTTTTTGCTTAATTATGCATAGTTGGGTTTGGTGCTTACAACTGAAGAACTCCAGTTAATAATTTTGGAAAAAATTTGCCTTATTCATTGACTTGTTAATTTATTATATACTTTTTATGCTCTTTTTGTAAGCTGGATTATTCCAAGATGTTTGAACTATGGCATGGACAAATCATTTTAAACAAAGATAAATGGGTATTTTTTAACATTTAGATAGGAATCTCAGAGCCTTGTGTACAGTTGTTTGTATATATAGCTTTAAAAATAAGCCTATTTAATTAAAAAAATAATTGACTATATGCTCTGACTGTGGGAAATCTATTTACATCTTGAAAATGTTGAAGATAATGGAATAAACCTTGATTAACTTTCCCTAAACAAAGAGGTGATAATGTTCAAGACAAGATCTTAGCTATTATTCTAGTGTTGGGTTTTAAAATTACTATGAAGACAGAGTTGTTACTGATTTAGTTCTAGATGCAAATGAGAATTCTATACCAATATATAATTTGAAAAGCGGGAATATGACTTTTATAAAAACTGCATTCTTATGAAGCTTGACAGATCTACAATTTGGCTGAACAATCTCCATTTTCAATCCTTCAACTATATAAATTTTACAATATAAAGTAAAGCAATAAATGCAATTTCAAGCCTCTCAAATGTTACTACTACTGTGTTTCATGTTTTTGATTTTCATAGATGAAGTCACCCTTTAACAGTACTGATGGCATTTTTAAATGTGGAGAAATAAAAATTTACCATATTGCATTTTGTCCTATATAAGTCCATATATTTTATATTTTCTTTTAATTACCTTAATTAAAGCTATAGAAAATATCTGTATTACCATGTAGTTGTATAGTGGTCAATATTACACTCTAACAATGTGTGCAATTTTCTATAATAGTGGTAAGTATTTTAATTGATTTAGACGTAATTTATTCTAGATCTATGATGTTTCTCATCATTTCATTTTGTCAACTTTTATAATTATACCTGAATTTTAAACAAAGCATTTAAAATCTGTATTTTTGGTCTCTCCTAAAGTAGAAATTTCATGCAATATTGCTTTGTTTATGAGAACACAGCATATGCTTAGTTTTCTCCCAGGATGTTCTATAAATCTGACGAAGTTGGGAAGTAAACTTCCATTAGTACCAGTATTCTAATTATAGTATTTATACTAACTTGTTTTGAACATATTGGATGATTAAACATATTTTTTCATATTATTTTATAATGATAAAATAATAACTTTTGTTCTAGAATATTAATTGCAGGCAAAAAATGTTGAAAAAAGTTAGATGAAACCTTGGGTTCCTATTTTATCGCTATCCTTAGTTAACATAATGTCTTGATTGTAAGTTTGTCCCAGATCCAGGGGTGCCAGAAGTAGAAAGATGTTCTTCCCCTGGATTTTCAGCTACATCAAACAGTAAATTGTCATTTTCCTTAAGTCAGTTTTAGTTTTATTCTGCCAATTTTAATCATTTTATTATTTTTTTTTTTAGTATTTTTTTATTTAGTATATTTTATTTTTTATTTAGTATATTTTATTTAGTATATTTTTTATTATTTAACATATCCATGTATAAGCTTGACAGTCCTTATGGAAACTGAAATCCTGCTCTGTCAGTTAAGTGACATCTTCTAGTTTCTCTTATTTTGTGATCCTTACACTTACTTGCTGGCAAATCATCATATTCTGTACTGTCTCTCCTACTGTAAATACTAACCTTTGGAGAAGAGCCCCCAATAACTTTTTTAATGACATCAGTGTCCCCTCAACTTCTTATAGCCTTGGTGTTTGGGGGATCTTCTAGATCTTTCAGTGAAACATAATCTCTGGTGGGTCTTCTAGTCATTAATAACAGAATTATATCCATTTGAGTAAGCACATATTTCTCTGTCATAGAGTCTGTTCTTCCCTCTGTGGCAATTTAGGCATTTCAACTTCACTAAGTTTAGTTTATTACTCTTTCCAAATTTCCAATTGCCTTCTCTTGTTCTCATCAGGTGCTGAATGCTGTAACTTGGGAAAATTGTCTCAAGTCAACAAATATTTCCTTAACCATTTTTATCTTTCAGCACTTTTGTTAAAAATCATCAGAATCTTGTCTCATGGGTATGGGTTCAGCTTCTTCCACTCCATGCTGGCTAGAGCTTGCTAGATTTTCAGGCTTGAAGAAGAGTATTTTCATTATTAGTTTTATGTGTAAATTTTGAATGTGAGAATGGGCAACAGCTCCCAGCAAAATAACTTAAGAATAATTATAGCGCAGCACCAATGCAATTAATTTACTGCACATTTTCCTCCAGTGTGAATGGTGAAAATGCAAAAGATGGACATCAAGTAATTAATAATTCAAGTATCTATCTTAATACTAGATAGAAAATTATAGTTATCAAATACTTTCAAATAAAACTGCTTTTATAATATCAGATTAATATTAATAGATATATATTTTTAAAGTATTAATAGCTGATATAATAGCATGTTTTGTGTATTTATGGGAAAACAATGTTAAAAAAATTTGCAAGAAGTACTAGGTAGATTATTTTGAGCCTTTTGTGAATTTAATATTAACCAAATGTCTCAAAAGAAAAATATTATGTAAAAATATGAAAAAAAACCCAACACATTCTTTGTTAAAATAAAAGTTAAATTTTGAGCATTATGTTTAAATAAATTTTGCTACAATTTTCTCAATCCCTGTTTAGCTTTGGATGAGTTGATCTTTCTGCTAAATGGAGTTATTAAAACCAAATATTGGCATAGTATGTCTAGATTCCTTAACATATATTATTTTACTTAGTTACCTAAATGCATATGATCTTATTTGGGACTCATTAAGAACAATATACTGAGTAGACATGTCATTATCATTCTACAACTTTTAAAGACAAAGATTTCAGATTAAGTAACTGATGCAAAATTACCAATTTAATAAATTATAATGTCATAGATCAAACTTAGACTTCCAAATTCATGTACAATTCATCTTTTGATAAATCATCTATTGGGTGTCTTTATAAGCTCTAACTTACTGTAATCAGAATACTTATAAGTATTAAAAATAGATTATTTTAATCCTAAAATTATAGATTTTTATGTGGATAACTTAGATGCATTGACACATTTTGTCATAGAGTAAATATTAACTGATATTTTAAATTAACATTCTTATGGACTGTTTTTCAGGAATCATGTCATAAATATTAACCCAAACAAAAGCATAATGTAATGGACAAATCTTAATGGTTTTAGTTATATATCATGTGTAGTTCTGAAATAAATCCTAAAATAAGTGGATCTGTTTCCTATTAAAAAACTTTCCCAACAATTTTTTTAAACCTAGCTCTCCTTCTTTTTTTTTTTAAAACAAGCCCTTTCAAAAAAAATTAATTAATTAATGTTTTTATGTTTGGCTGCGTTGAGTCTTCATTGCTGCGCACGGCATTCTCTAGTTGCGGCAAGCGGGGGTTAGTCTTTGTTGCGATGCGTGGGCTTCTCATTGTGGTGGTTTCTCTTGTTGAGGAGCACGGGCTTTAGATGTGCAGGCTTCAGTAGTTGTGGCTCGTGGGCTCTAGAGCACAGGCATAGTAGTTGTGGTGCGTGGGCTTAGTTGCTCCGCAGCATGTGGGATCTTCCCGGACCAGGGCTCGAACCAGTGGCCCCTGCATTGGCAGGCGGATTCTTAACCACTGTGCCACCAGGGAAGTCCCTAGCTCTTCTTTTTTACTACCGTATTAGAGGGCAAACTCTTCTTTTTCTCTTTCTTTATTCTTTCTTTCAGTGTGTTTGTTTGTGTGTGGAGTGTGTTTGTGCAATTTATATTCCAAGATTGATCAGCATATTGTAAAAATATATACTAATCTGATGTTATTTAAGCAATATGAAAATAATAAGGAGAAGTTTATAATAAAAAATTGTCTTCACTATTCTTCCAGCATTAAAATTAAACAAGATGGGTCTTATGACTGCTTTCTTGTAACAAGGTACAACTTCACTCATCTAGTTTACATTTCATGTAATTGAATTGAGAGACTGAATATACAAAGAGACAATAGCTAGATGATATGTAAAAATAAAACTTTGACCCACAGCCTACAGCAAATTGCTCAAGAAACCAGCCCTCTACAACAAACAACCCAGGAAGCCAGCCTGCTGTCATTTGGACATGAAGGAAGCCATATTGCTATCTCTAGTGACAATTCAGAAAGCTAAACAGTAACTTCTCTAAGATTTGGGACAAAATGGCCAGGGCTTATTCATAACTAACAACTTTCCTAATTTTGTCCCCACTTCTTACTGAAACTAACCAGAGAAAGCCAGATATGCACCCCTGACCAATCACATAGGATTCCCTACTTCTAGTTATACAACTACAGCTTTCACATGCCAACACCTTTAAATGAGGACATATTTGAAGCCTATCCTTTTTACCACTAAGAAGCTCTCCCACTCCTCTTCCTGTCTTTGAATCACTGCAACAAGCATATGATGGTGGTTGACTCTCTTATAAGTTCTAAATAAATAGCCTTTGCTTTGTTATTTTGTTGGTCTTTTATTTCTGTAGAATCTTCTTAAAATAGAGATTGCTACTCTTTCTTCAGAACATTTTAAACTTTCACCTTTATTTACAATATTCAAAAGGCATATTTTTGTTTGTACTGACAGCTTCTTCCCCAGTTTCTTCTAAGTAATATGTAAGTTGGCATGCTGCATTTCTTCTTTTATGCCTGTACTCTTGAGACTTAATTTCAGAGGTTTCTCCAAGTTTTAAGGACAGCCTGCCATTTTCATACTACATTAAAAAAGAAATTAAAAGAAATTAATTACATTAAAAGAAATAAAGGCCTCTGTCTCCCAAGGACCACAGAGTGTATATGTCCTTTGCATGAGTCTAAAATTTAATATCCAATATGAATGCAGAGCCTAGGATCCGAGGTTTGGAATTTCATCTCCTCCCTTTACTGGTTGTACTGCATTGTGCTAGTTGCTTAACTTTCTTTGGTTTCAACTTCCACATTGATTTGTTGTGAAGATTAAATAGATTAGCTTACTTGAAGCAATTAAAACAATGTCTATCACACACTAATGTTGTTACTGAACCAAACTTGGGTTCGCTTGTCTAAAGTGCAGCAAAGCCCATCTGCTGAGATCAGATTGTGGTGAAGGAAAGTACAGCATTTATTGCAAGACTCATGCTCAAAATACCCAAACTCCCAGATGAATTTCCAGGAAGGGTTTATAAAGGCAAGGTGAAGGAGAGGGTCAAAGAGTACCTGATGAGCCCGTGTACATCCTTCTGTTTGGTTGTTGGTGAGGTAACAGGGTGGTGTTTCAGGAATCTTAATTATCAATTTTCTAGCTCCAAACAGTCTAGAATCTACAAGTGGTCAGCATTCAATTAACTTATTCCATCTGGTGGGGGTTTTAGTATCTGCAAAACAACTCAAGGATTTGATTCAGGGTATTATCTATAGCCCTTGAGGAGGGACTAAAGATCCTAGACTTTGTTTTATAGCTAAACTATTATTATTTTGTCTTGAATGATGGCTTTCCTTTGTTTCTGCATTTTCTCACTTCTCTGATTATTTTTTCTCTTTGGAACTCAGGGAAGGTCTAAGAAGCTAAAGCTTTTCTACAAACAAGAGGCAGGAGGGGGACACAGGAAGGTCCGGCAGGGTCTTGCTCCGTTTCACTGTTAGAGGAAAAGAGACAGAAAAGAGCAACCATCCATCCCCCTTGTCTCATAACTTCATTTTCCCTCATGACTTAATTTTCTTTCTTTTAAGAATGAACAGTTATGTTAGATTCGCCAGGACAGTACCACATAAACATGCCTCAAATTATGCCATGATCTTAATTTAAGAAAATTTCCAGTAAAAATACATTTTCTTTAGGACACATGAAAGGTGTTAATCTTTTAAATGGCCCATAATTGAAATAATAATATCTAAGGCTTCAAGTAGAATGGTAACTTTAGGCAATGTAAATATTTTAAAAGTGAGAAAATCAAGGCTCAAATAAATTATGTAAAATGTCTAATATCTTGTTATAGTATCTTCAGTCTCTATTATTTTCCCATCATTTGAAAGAGCTACAAAACAAGGGAAGGTATTTATTGTTTGAATATTCTGACATTTTTAAAGCATTAAGAGAATGTTTGTTAAGCAAACAAGCATATTTTAACGATATTATTCATTTAATATAGTATTTTCTTAAAATAAATTCTTAAGTGAGGTCAAAATTTTAAAAGAATAAAACAAAAGCCCATAATTTTGTAAAATTTAACTTTTATTTTGTAATGTTCACCAAGTATAGTGTTAAAAGATAAACTGAGGCATATTAAAATTTTAAGTTTCTTTGAGCAAAAATCCGTTTGAATAGGGCAATACCAAACCGGAAGTCGTAAGGAGTACTCCACCCAAAGGAACTAAGGAGAGAGATATTTGTGGGAAAAAAATTATGTAAAATAAGGAAATGATTGGTTGGCTACAGCTTAAAGCCCATTTGGTTTTTGGTGACTGGTAGCTTTTAGGTTTTGGTTTACTTAAATAGACTGCCAGGGCATTAGAGCCACCTCAGTCTACTGGCCTCCTTACTAATTAATTTAACAGTAGGAAAGAATAATCCTAACTTAAAGTGACTATTCTTTATAAATCAGAAGTATTTAAGCATATATTTACATTTAGAATGTATTATGTGATCTAAATTGACCTGATTAGTGGGGAAGTAAAGAGTTACTAAAGTTGACACTTAAAAATAATAAAAGGTTTGAAAGCAAGACCACATCTTCTTGAGAGAGTAACATTCATAAACTTCAAGTAAAGTTCAAAGTATAATCAGAATTCCAGATGAAATAAAGGCATCAATCAAAGTAAATGTTAGGAATCCATGACTAGAGGTGGTAATAGAAAATATAATTGAATGTCACAAAGAAAGATAAGGAAATATGAAGCAGAGGCAGAAGATTTTGAGAAAGACAACAGATAAAAATGAAATTCTGGAACTGTTCTGGAATTTTTCTTTTCAGGTTTACTTACGGAATTGGTTAGCAATTTTTGGCAGTGTTTCTCAGAAAGTTGGACCAGAATTAGCATGACCAGAACACCAGTGACACGTAAGTGTGTATAGAGACATACTTTCAAAGGCCAGCAGGAAATCTTAGGTTATGAATTCTACTTATAATTTGATTTCCTACTCTATTTCATAGGATATGGAATGCTTTTTGATAAAAGTTTCTTTCCTAGGTTCAGGCACAATATCACACAACTGCAGTAGAAACAAAAAAAAAAAATCCTAGTTTGAGATCAAAGGAATTTCAGACAATATATGAACTTAGGATAATAGCTAAAGTATATGGGTTATGCTAGGGACTCAGTGTTTATTTGTTGTTTTGATGATGTATAAATACGCTGGATTTTGTTTATAAACATAAAATATAATGACAACTAATTAATATTTGAATTAGTACACCATCTTCAATAATTATTGGCTATGTATTACTTACCCTGATACCTCTCATTGTTCAGATATAATATTTTAATGTTTTTAGAAAAATTATCCATTTTTAATAAAAATACAAATAAATACATATACTATTTGAAATAAGCACTTGTTTCATTTATAAATATATCCTTTAATGGAATTCCTCAGGTCATGTAATTCCAGAACTTTATGAAACTTTACATTTCTCGTATTAAGAACTATGAAAGGAGTAAACTGTGGTGCTCCAAGGACAAAGAACAAGATAAACTCAAAGGGCCAACATTGCCAGAACACAGTTTCAGGACTCTTATCACTCTGTCACATTGCGACCATTACAATGTCCCAGAGCACTCCCAAGCAGCATGCTTTGTCCCTTTCCTGTCCCATATAAGGAAAGGTATTTGTCCCATTCTTCTCATGCTCTGCACACTGGATGTACACATACTGTGCCCAATCAGCAGATGACTTGCAGGTTCCTTTGTTCCCTGGCTATAAAAAACAGACCAGTAACCTTTGCTTGAGGTCATCTCTCCCTGGCTATCAGGAATTCGGCTGTTCTAGCAGTGACCCTTCCTTTTAATAAATTCTATCTTTTTTTCATTCTTCCTTGTGTCTGGAAATTCTTTTCCAACACACGTTCGGACCACTACACAAACTAATAAAAAATTGTTAGCTCAATAGATTAATACACAGATTTATAGAATAGACTGAAGGAACTCAATCTAAATTTAGTTTTGTTTTGAGAAATTTTCACTGTTCAAATTCTTGGAAAGTATACTGAAACCTAGGTTGTTATTCATAGGATGGCATGTAGGGGACATCCAAACTGTGGGTGCAGATTTGAAGTTGTTGGCTGATTGTTTTCTTCTTCTTAAAAGCTATTTTTAAGGGCAATTTTAAGTTAAAAATTAAGAATAAGGTACAGCAATTTCCCATATACCTCCGACCCCCCACCTGCATAGCCTCTCCTGTTATCAACATCACTCATCAGAATGGAACAGTTATTATCAAGAATGAGCCTACATTGACACATCATAATGACCTAAAGTTCATAGTTTACCTTTGGGTTCACTCTTGTTTTTATATATTATATGGGTTGGGGCAAATATATCCATTATTATAATGCCATACAGAGTATTTTTATTGCCCTAAAATTCTTCAGTGTGCTGCCTAAACATCCCCTTCCTCCTAGCCTTCACCCCTGGCAACCACTGATCTTTTTATTGCCTTAGTCTTGCCCTCTTCAGATGTCATATAGTTAGAATCATACAGTTTGTAGCCTTTTTTTTTACTTTTTTTTTTTTTTTTTGCGGTATGCAGGCCTCTCACTGTTGTGGCCTCTCCCGTTGCGGAGCAAGGCTCCGGACGCGCAGGCTCAGCGGCCGTGGCTCACGGGCCCAGCCGCTCCGCGGCATGTGGGATCTTCCCGGACCAGGGCACGAACCCGTGTCCCCTACATCGGCAGGCGGACTCTCAACCACTGCGCCACCAGGGAAGCCCTCTTTTACTTCTTAATATGCATTAAAATTTATTTATTATCAATCATTTCATGGATTGTGCCATTGGTGTTATATGTATTAAGGTATCAGCATAACCGAGGTCACCTAGGTTTTCCCCTATGTTATCTTCTAAGAGGTTTACATGTTAGTACTTTAAATTTAGTCCTTTAATCTATTTTTGAGTTAATTTTTCTGAAGTGTGTAAAATTTATGTCTAGATTGATTTCCTTTTTACATATGGATTCCAATTGTTCCATTTGTTGAAGAGAAATTGTCTTTGCTCTATTTTATTGCCTTTCATCCTTTGTAAAGAACAACTGACTATATTTAGAGAGGTATATTTATGTACTCTCTATTCTGTTCCATTGATCTATTTGTCTCTTCTTTGCCAATAACACACTGTCTTTATTGCTGGAGATTTATAGTAAGTCTTGTAGTTTGGTAGTATTAGTCCTCCAACTTTGTTCTTTGCCTTCAATATTGTGTTGGCCATTCTGAATTTTTTGCCTCTTCATGTAATCTTTAGAACCAGTTTGTCAATATCTACAAACTAATTTGCTGGGATTTTGATTGAGTTTGCCTTGCAACTATAGTCAATTTGGGGAGAACTGACTTCTTAATATTGAGCCTTCCTATCCATGAAAATGAAATATTTATTTATTTATTTAATTCTTCTTTGATTTTCTTCATCAGAGTTAGTAGTTTTCCTCATATAGACCTTGTACATATTTTGTTAGATTTATAACGAACTACTTAATTTGGGGGGTTTAATGTGAATGGTATTTTGCTTTTTTATTTCAAATTCCATTCGTTAACTGTTGGAAAGCAATTGACTTTTGTATGTTAATCTTGTATCCTACAACCTTACTATAATCACTTATTAGTGCCAGCTTTTTGTGGTTGTTGATTCTTTCAGATTTCCTCTGTAGACCATCATGATATCTGTGAACAAATATAATTTTATGCCTTCTTTTTCTATCTGTATATATTTTATTTCCTTTCCTTGTCCTATTGTATTTGCAAGGATTTCTAGTACTATGTTGTAAAGGAGTGGTGAGAGAGTATATCCTTGCCTTGGTCTCGATTATAGTAGAAAAGCATCTAGTTTCCCATCATTAATTACAATGTTAGCTGTAAATTTTTTTTTTTTTTTCTTTTTGCGGTATGCGGGCCTCTCACTGTTGTGGCCTCTCCCGTTGCGGAGCACAGGCTCCGGATGCGCAGGCCCAGCGGCCATGGCTCACGGGCCCAGCCGCTCCATGGCATATGGGATCCTCCCAGACCGGGGCACGAACCCATATCCCCTGCATCGGCAGGCGGACTCTCAACCACTGCGCCACCAGGGAGGCCCTGTAAATTTTTTTGTAGATAGTGACAAAATTCCCTGTTAGTCCTAGTTTACTGAGAATTTTTATTGTGAATGGGTATTGGGTTTTTTCAAATGCTTTTTCTGCATCTATTGATATAATCATGTTTTTTGATTTGTTTTTTTATCATGTCAATGTGATGGATTACATTGATTGAATTTCTAATGTTGAATCAGTCTTGTGTAACTGGAGTAAATCTCACTCATTCATAGTATATAATTTGTTTTATACATTTTAGTTTGTGTTGTTAATATTTTTTCTTAGAATTTTGCATCTACATTCATTGGAGGTTAGAGTGCATAGTTTCTTTTTCTTGTAATATCTTTTCAGGTTTTGGTATTAGCTTAATGCTCACCTAGTGGAATGAGTTAGGAAATATTCTGTTTCTATCCTCTGAAAAAGATTGTAGAGAATTGGTAAAATTTCTTCCTTAAATGTTTTGGAAGATTCACCAGTGATGCATCTGGGCATAGTGCTTTCTGTATTGGAAGTTTATTCTTGATTCATCTCTTTAATAGATAAGGAGTTATTCATATTTCTATTCTTGTGTGAGTTTTGACAGGTTGTGTTTTTCATTGAATTGATCATTTCATCTAGATTATCAAATTTGTGAGCACAGCCTCGTTCACAGTATTCCTTTATTATCCTTTTATTGTGTTTTTTTTTTTTTTTTTTTTGCGGTATGTGGGCCTCTCACTGTTGTGGCCTCTCCCGTTGCGGAGCACAGGCTCCGGACACGCAGGCTCAACGGCCATGGCTCACGGGCCCAGCTGCTCCGTGGCATGTGGGATCCTCCCAGACCGGGGCACGAACCCGTGTCCCCTGCATCGGCAGGTGGACTCTCAACCACTGCACCACCAGGGAAGCCCTATTATCCTTTTAATTTCCATTGGATCTTTAGTGATGATCCCCTTTCATTTCTGCTATTAGTAATTTGTGTCTTCTCTCTTTTTTCTTATTTGGCCTGACTAGAATCTAATTGATTTCATTAATCCTTTTCAAGAACTATCTTTTGGTTTTGTTGATTTCCTTTCAAATTGATTTTCATTGATTTTCAGTTTCAATTGCATTATTTTTTATCTGTCAAATGATGAGAGATTAAAATGCTTACATAGGTGAAAGTAAATGGACACTACCTTAGCTTGCTGAAATTAATCTTCCTTGATTTTAATGGAAATTTGTCAATAGCTATCAAAGTATAGGTGAAGGAAGAAAACCCCTAACTTGAAAACATAGATTTGTAATTCAAAATTCAAAACATAAGGTTAAGTAATTATGACTATATTTTAGTGAAATATGAGCTATACAATATTATTTTATTATTAATTTCAATGGATAAATGACAATAAAATTATTTAATGCTGTAAAAAATGCAGTGTTATATGTATGATATCATTCACATAACAACATTTTATTGTAATAAAATAAGTCCAAATGGCTAATTGGCAGCATTTACTTTTGGCATACGTTATTTTCCTTGAATATTATCCTAGTTTTGTTTTAAGGTACATAAATTAAATTTATAATTAAGAAAAATATGATTGCTTTTATTAAAAAAACTTAATGAAAGTAGCTCAGATGCTGAGCAGAAAGTAGTTAAAAAATCAACATCATTGACATTCACTGACTCTGATAATAATAATGGATCTAGAAAGAAATACAGCAAATTTTATGCAGAGATTGTCTTCAGCTAATGTGATTAAATAAATTTACTATTTTTTATTTTATTTAATTTTCCTTTCTCTGGAATTGTGTGCTTTTCACTTAAAGTGATGTCTCTTACACATTTTGTTCCAGCACATGTAATGGTGTGAGTACAAACCTGACATCTGACTACCTTGGCACAGATCCCAAGTCAGCCATTCATTAATTATACAACCTTAGCAGATTTTCTAACCTCTATAAACCATTATTTTCTTATCTATAAGCAGGAACATAATTTTATTTACTCACAGGATTGTTTTGAGGACTAAAAATGGTGCTTTCTTTAAAATGAGATATGTGCTCCTCAAGTACATGAGAATTTTTTAATGATTATTTGGCAATGGAAAGCATTTGGGAAATATATTTCCAGTATTTCATATTGCATATACTCATTCCTAATAATCACCTGCCAGGAACGTTCTTGTGTGTTCTCTTTTCCAAACTCAGATGTCATAAACTAAAGTCCAGACCCCAGACTTTACAAACAAGGAATGCCTCTAACCTCATTATGGTAATTTGTTCTGAGGTGTTAAATGTAGACACAGGAGAAACTTTTAAAATAGTGATACAGTTATCAAGAAAGTGAACTACACTAACTATTGGGTAACAAGATATTTTGTAAGTCGGGCAGATTTTTTTTTTTTTTTTTTTTTGCGGTACGCGGGCCTCTCACTGCTGTGGCCTCTCCCGTTGCGGAGCACAGGCTCCGGACGCGCAGGCTCAGCGGCCATGGCTCACGGGCCTAGCCGCTCCGCGGCATGTGGGATCTTCCCGAACCGGGGCACAAACCTGTGTCCCCTGCATCGGCAGGCGGACTCCCAACCACTGCGCCACCAGGGATACCCCGGGCAGATTTTTGGTTGTTTGTTTCAACATAATTGAAGGAGGACTTCATCTATGTTACCAGTTGATAGGTCAATAGGCATACATTCTGGTAACTGATCACCATATAATTTTTGACATATTACATTTTAATTCAGAGATTGAGAAATGGCTATACTCAAACACCTTCCATTTCTATCCACTAATTTAAATAATTTTTTTAAAGAACTTGCTTATTTCTCTAAGAACTATGTAGTGTATTACATTGCAATGACATTTCATTGATATTGCACACAAAGCTCCATGTAAAAATTAATGTTACTATTTCTAATAATCCATAAATTTAAACTTTTTATCTATTTCTGCATATAATGACAAATATAATTCCATTTAAAGATTTTCCCAATTTAAAAAAACTTTTTTTTTAAATTTAAAGGAGGAAGTTTTTGAAAAGTCTTGGGTATATTAAAAAGTGGAAAAACCACTAGTGCAGCTAACACCTAACATTAATTGCTTATTATTTTTCAGTTGCTAATTTTAAGAATATAAGTGTTTTATCACAGTTATTTTATAGCTCTATTATTTTCATATAATAGATGAGACAGTGTGTGGAGAGGTGAAGTAAATTCCCCATGCCTATACAGCTAATA